>NW_010564004.1:53999-90399 GCF_000687285.1 Phaethon lepturus
TCCTTTTAGCTTTTCTCCTGGTCAGGTGTGGTGTGCAATACTGTTGCTGAAATCAATACACTGTGTATGCATCTTAAACTTAGGTTCTCTCAGGCAATCTTCTACTCTTTCTTCCTTCCTTTTTTTCGTCCCATAATTTTGAATTATAAACTCCAACTTGATGGCAGAGCCTGGATCCTCTTCTTTCAGGATAGCGTGAAGTGGTATAGATCTCATTTTACACTTAAGGGTTGAAATAGAAATGTCTTTACTAAATAAAAAAGGTCCAGTAGCTGTAAAAGATCCCTAATCACCAACTCATAATTCAATGCACAAAGGTGGTCACCGGCTGCTGTGCAACAGCCTTACTCCAAGGATAGTCTGCACATGATAAGCAGAGTGACTTCGATAGCTCGATAAAGCACACAGCTTTGAGTTGAGGAATCTTTTAGTCCAATGTGCTACAAATATTCCACCCATTTCTAAAATGTATTATTTAATAGAAGAGATGTGCAGGAACAA
Organism: Phaethon lepturus; assembly: GCF_000687285.1. Classification (NCBI taxonomy): domain Eukaryota; kingdom Metazoa; phylum Chordata; class Aves; order Phaethontiformes; family Phaethontidae; genus Phaethon; species Phaethon lepturus. The sequence continues at coordinate 54,501 of NW_010564004.1, forward strand.
ATTTATAAAACAAGAACAGATTTACCTTTTATTTAATCTCACTTATCCATGATTTCTCTCATTTTAAGATTCATGTGTGGTATAATTTAGTGCACAATTGTATCAACAAATTCAACATTTTCAATGTTCTTTGACAAAAACATAATGGATTTTTTAAATTCTGGAAAAAAATACAATGATCTTAACCACAGAGGATATTAAGTCATTGTGAGTAGTTTGGTAAAAACATTATAAAATAACTTTTATTCCATCAGAGTTTCTGTAATGGCTTTGAGAAGCATCTCTCCACTTGCAGAAGAAGAATATAGGAGGGAATGGTACATTTAGTAGGAACCACATCTTGATTTAGATGATGTTAATTTCCATATTGAGAACACTGGTTTGTGAAGTCATCTGTGTGTACTAGCACAGGGAATGTCAGAGCATCAAGTAATTCCTGGAAAAAAACACACCAAAGAACAGAATTTAATTTCTTGCCTATTATTTCACACTTTCTCCTTCCCCTCTCCCTACTGAAAGATAAGAGTCAGTGCCCAAAATCCTATGAAGGTCTCTGTATACAGCTGCAGAAGGGAGGGAATTTTTTTTATTATTATTATTTATTTTGACTGCTTGCTCTTTCACAGCAGTGTTTCCTTATTATCTGTGAGGCCAGGAGAAAACCAATATAAATCTGCACAATATTAAATTCACAGTGTGATGCTTCTCTCCCTAGATCTCTAGGTAGCTTTGACTGGCTTGACTATGGTTAAACAACAAGTACTGTTGAATTTATTTTAAATAATTATACACCAGAATAGTTACATTGAGAGGAGAATGCCGATAATTTGTGCTGTGCCAGTAGCTTTCAATTAAATCTCAATTTGATCTCTTGGAGCATCCTGGCCCAAATTTGTAGCTAATTCTACCTTGAGCTTCAGAATTTAATCAAGCATTTAAGGGTGAAGAAAAGCATTTCTTAGGTGCTGTAATGACCTTGTAATCTTCCACAACACTGAGATATTTCAGTGATAAACATGAAGAAATCCATAAACATGTTTGGGGTGGAGTGTTTAAGGATGAATCCTGTGTCATGCACATATTCATTCTATACATTTATTACACGGGCAGAGAGGGCAATATCTGTGTATGTTTTTGTGTGTGTGTACATATCTAAACGCATCAACAGGGTTTGCAGCACCGTTTGAGTTCCCACTGTAGTTCAAGATCTGGCTGGGTTAGAAGGTGAGCTAATTTCCACATCCACACCACACTCATTTAAATGTGTGACTTACGTGTCTGGATGTCTAAATCAAAAGCAGTATGGAAGCCAAGCTAGAAGGAAACTGTAAATCTTGTTTCAAACTGTAAAGCGTGTTTCTTTCTTAAGGAGCCCATGAGCTTGGACATCATAACTTCCATACCATAGTTTTTGGAGGCTCTGATGGGGTCAGTCCAGATGACCTCATACATAAAGCATAGGAATAGGGGTCTTTTAGACATCTCTCCATGCACTTTAAAAATATGTCTTGAGTGGTTTCACCGTGGTGCACCGAATTTCCTTTTAAGACAAGGAAGAAATTTCTCTCACAATGAAGGTCATTTAGGAAATACATTGTTGCTGTTGGAAAGCATTTGGTGAAGATGAAGTAAAGTACAAAAAGAAACTCCTACAAGATATAAAAACTTTGTCAGAAAATACGTAAAAGGGAATGGTAGAAAAGCCTTTCAAGCTTACATTAGATAATTCTGAATTTTTAGTGTCTCACAGGATTGAAATAGCTCTTTTTCCTCTTAACTGAGGGTCAACAGAAGTCTGAGACACTCAGGATTGTGGGAATAATTAGTTGCAAGTTATGAAACTACGATATGGTGTCTTGCATGGAATCTACTTTCCCTGTGTAAAAGGAAATTGCATTACTGTATACCATATATTTACTTGATCCTGACTAGCAAGACACAGTAAGACAATCTGAGGTGACAAGATGAACGACAGCATTTGTACTTGTGTGGCGTAGATTTGTACTGCTTACTCATATTTGTGGTGTGTACTTCACATCGTCACAGAGCTCCGCACGATTTTTTGTATGGCTGACAGTCTGGGTGTGTAATGAACACGAGTACTCCTGTGATTGTCTTTCTGTGAAATGCGTGGGAATATCAGAATGAAATGAAGGGCATTTTCTTAATCAATTTGCTGACAGCTTGAAGCTTGGTCCTAACAAGAGTTTTGTGACTTGAATGAGATTTAATCAACCCTTAATGGATAGTTCCTGTGTGCACTGTAGTTATTAGTCACATTCTCTTTGATTCCAGTGATTCAGGGTCAATACTGTAAATCACTGTATCTCTGAAACACAGAGAACTAAATAGGAAGTTCCTATATGATGTCTACCAGGTCCTGGTTTACCATCCACTTATGCACAACTTTAAATCCATTTCTTCTCAGAAACACATGTGTGCACATAATTTTAAGCCTACAATCTCTTCCAACTAATGTAATATTTCTTACAAGGATTACAGCAGTGGCCAAGCTTTAAATTGAATTAAATACAGAACACAGTTATCTTTTTGCTCCTGGATGTCATTAAGACAGAGCTGGGAATGATATTTTCCCCTTTGGCAGCATATTTATTCCCTTACTTGACTCTTAAGGCAGAGAGGTTGCTTATTCAGCAATTACAACTCTCTTCCATTATGTTTTCTTTTGGCTACTCGGTCCACCTTGCATAATCCCCTCTTTGCACACAGTTCACTGCAAGAAACAGCATGTCTTCATCTGTTTCAGTTTAAGTTTTTATTCTGCACTGGCTCTTGTTACACTGAACTTCAGTTATGAAGGGTTGTTAGGTAGATGTTAAGCATGATGATCTTCGGTCAGCAACAGGAAACTGCCCAAAATAACAGAAATCTGTAGGGACTGGACAGACCTCCAAAGTGTGTGTGTGTGAGAAGTGGTTTTCCAGTCAGCTTTGAATAGGGTGTCCTGGAAGGAAAGATGAGTAGGAAGCTTGAATGAAACCCTTGTGGATGAGTTAGTGGCCATGGGATTCAGAAGTGTACATTTCCTACATGGATTCATCTTCCCCAACAGTCTCGACTCTGAGTAATCAAGGGAGACAGGCAGTGAGAGGCCTCAGTTCAATGTCATTGAGAGTTAAAGATCTAAGAGAGGTCAGCTAAGACGAACTATAAAAGTGCTTATTTTTCTAAAGTTAGATCTAAAGTGAGAGAAGGATTCCATGCCTGATGTCTCAATGTACCAGCAAAAGGCCTGTCGAAACATTACCTGTAATAAATACATCTTGTATTACAGTCATTAGACTGTAATACAGGGAGGTTGCTTTTCACATAGCATCTTTCCTCCTCAAGGAAGACAGTCTTGAACATCCTGAAGCTCTTTTCAGATTCGAGTGTGATAGGGTACTTCTTTTTAAAATAGAGTTAACTGGTCCAGTGATATCTCGCAGTTCATCTCCATCTGAAGACACTTCAATGAGCATATCCTACAGGTATTATGTAAAAGACTGTTCTGAGGAGGGATATGTTCAAGAGTCTCTGTTGACATTGCTCCATTTTATTAAAATCTTCGTATTCCCCTGGAAAATAGGCTAGAATGCAGGTATCTGACTTCTCAGGAGAATGAACATGACACAAGGATGCTCTGAGGACATTCTTCCTCAGTTCTTCCCACTAGCGCTGTTCTACTTTGCATTAAATGCTTAAAAGTCTTTTGAGACAAAGAAAATTGCTCCTTATTAGGGTAATCAGGACATATGCTCTAGAAGTGGGGCACCTGTCTTTTGTTTCAAAGCTAGCGAATATATAATTGGCACATAACAGGACATCATCCATGGATGAAACCAAAAAGGGTAAAATCATCCCACAAGTGGATAAAATACACCATAGTGGACACTCAGGCAAGAGATCTAAGCTGTTTCCTTCATCTACCTGATGGAAATTTGAACCCACTGTTTCTTTCAGCTGGGAGACTGCTTTTGCTAGCAGACCACGATGAATCCAGGTTTCATTTTGCTTTCAGTTTTACAGGTAACTAACATAGCATAGAGTTTTCCCAGTGCAGCTGTATATTTCAGATTTTTCTTTAATAAGAATCAACAACAAAACCAAACTAAATATGTTTCTGCCTTTCTCCTCTCCCCTCCCACCCTTCAGCACTCACACCAAAGAACCACTAATTTAAGCAGGCTCTAATCATCATTGTTAGATCACAAAAGGTGGTTAAAGAGCCAGTGGAAAACAGTCCAGAGTCACCACTACTGCTAAGAATTAATTCCATTTTCATAACTTTATGTGAATCGTGTGCAGCTGGGTTTGTTTGGGTGTTTGTGTGTGAATGCAGCCTTAATGCAGATCCCATGTATTTGTGATTTCCTCTGTGAGGCACAAGGATGCGTTCCTTAGCCTGAAAGTGCACATAGGTTAATGTTCTGCATATGCAAAATGTCAGTTTATGACTACTACAGAGACATTTTTATTGTTTACATGTATTTCTTTTACCTTTTTTCCCCCAATTCCTAGCTACAAGCAAAATTATTCAAAAGATAAGAAAAAATGTGAAAACTTCGGTGTATTTTTTTCAGAATTGTTCATTGTTACTTAAAAACACAGTTCCTGAAATACACATTGGACCTAAACAATGATTAAAAAAAAAAGGGAAAAAAAAATTAAAAGAGAAGAAAAGAAAATAATCTTACTGACATTTTCCTGGATATTGAATGTTCTTTTCATACAAACACCGAAGACTGGTTTCATTACTGAGTGTCAGGGGGTCACACAACACAAAAGCTTCTGCATGTCACTCAATCTAGACTTTGGCATTTTTCCAACAGGAACTTGCTTTCTATAGGGGAAAAAGCACTGGGGTAGGTGTAATGTTAAATGAATAATGAACATGCGGGACATTTGTAAAGGTGTTTTAACACCTTTATTAACTGCATGGGTAATAGGATCAGGGTATGCCTGCCGAAGCTTAAGAAAAAAACTGTTTATTTCCAAATTCTAAAATAATTCACTGCCAGCCGAACACCGGACTACAGCAGCCGGGTTTGCAAGAGCATCATGAACTTTTTGTTTCTATTAGCTAATCACACCTACAATGTTATCTTCACCGTAGGTCTGAAATGGGGTTGTTAGACAAGTTGGCAATCTAGTATTATAGCCTCAAGTCTGAGGTCTGAGAGACCAATCTTCTAACACTAAGTCCAAATATTTGGAAGACTATAATTACATGAGAATGTTAGCTTTGCCTTGAAAGCCAGCATGGAGGCCTCATGGCTAGACTAGAGGAAGGGAAAACCTTAAAAAAATTAAGCTTAAAGATTTAAAAGTCAGAAACTCAATGAGAGTACACAAAAAACCCAGCAAAACACCCGAACCACCTCCTGCTTTTCTTTATCAGACTGGAGGTTTTCTCTCACCACCATTCTCAATTCTATTGCTTTAGTTTTTTTCACATTCTAGTCTTATCTTGCTATGTAACTTTAACCAAGTTAAAGTGCTCTTGGAAGTTGTTTCTAAAAACCAGCTAATGTTACTTACAATCTTCTGCAGAGAATTTTGAAATCTATGTATGAAAAACATTTCATAAAACATCATCTTACCATCTCTATTATTTGTTACTTTTCCTCCGCACAGCTAACAATCATCTTTGACATAACATTACCTATAATGGACTCAAAAGATTTGTAGACAATTTTCCAAGTCATGTTCATTAACTATACTCTGTCACAGACTTATATGCAATGGGAGGTTTTTTTTTTTGATGACATAAATATATGTCTGACCCAAATCATAGAATTATAAAAACTTTGGGTTAGAATGGACCTTTTAAGACCATCTAGTCCAACCCCCTGCCATGCGCAGGGACATCTTCAACTAGAGCAGGTTGCTCAGAGCCCCGTCCAACCTGACCCTGAATGTTTCCAGGGATGGGGCATCTACCACCTCTCTGGGCAACCTGGGCCGGGGTTTCATCACCCTCATTGTGCAAAATTTCTTCCTTATACCTAGTCTAAATCTAATCTAAGTACAGCTTAACTATTTTGCAGTTCCATATGTGGGCATTACTCAGTCATCCTTAATACTTTCAATGCTCTGAGTTTCAGAAGAGTAAATGGATTATTAGGAGGTGAATTAAAATGTGTTCAAAGTAGATGATGGAAGACAAATTCCAAACAGGACAGGAATGAGACAATACATGCTTAACAAATAATTTATTTGCCAGAAAAAGGTCAACATTAATTTCTTCCATACTTGAATTGACTTTGGCAAAGAATGTCAACAAACAAAAAAAAAAGGACATGAATAGTATGCATCTAGTTACTTAAATTTAATTTTAAAAAATGGATTAAGAACCTCCACAAAACAAAGGAGGTTTTGTTTTCTCATTCAACAGTATTTCCTGTTGAATGAGAAGTTTCTATTAGCAGAAATAATCAGCTCTTCACACTTCTCTGCTTAGCATCATCTGTAACAGATCTGTGCTCTTCAGTGGAATACACACTGGACAGTCTTACCAGTGTATTCCTTAGAAACACAAAACATTTGAAAAAAATGTACCTGATATAAAGCAGGTTGTCATGAGAGTGTTTTGAAGACTAATGAATTAAAAATAAATAGATTCCTTCCATAAATAGTTGATCTTGACAATCAGTATAGTATCAGTGTCTGGTATGACATTTGAGTCTTGTTACCACAGCTTCACCGTTACCTTTCTGTACCATTCAGGTTTCGAAGTACATCCAGTGTTTGTTAGCAGATGGAGATGCTTGAATGGGACTCACTCTCATGTGTGAGGTGTTTGCTCCTGGGACTGCTTTTAGACAAGTCAGCAGGAGCTGGAATTGTTCAGTGTCTTTGAATATTCCAGATTCTTTAATTATGTGATTTACTAATTTTTATATCTGATTTGGGGAAATTTGTAAAATTTCAGTGGGAAAATACTGAGCCTACTAAAGACAGTGAGTTTTTTACCTACAAACATTTACATCATGCTTTCAAAGGAGAAGTTAATGGCAGAGTTTCAAATATGGTCATAATACATTTAAACATCTGCTCCAAACCTGCCAGGACGTGAGTTTAAAAATCTGGCCATCGGCCTACATGAAACTGGGAAATAATTTTGTAATTTCACAAACCTGTTATAGACATGAGCTTTTATTCTACCCCTTAAATCATTATGAGTAAGAATTGGAACTATAACTGTCTGCCTCCCCCAGTCTCAAACACCCTGCTGTTGTCTCGTACGTAAGCTTTCCTTTTCCAGCACCAGCACTATGAACCACTTGGAAATACCACTGGCTCTTTTGGCTGCTCCACAACACTGTACAAAGTAGAACAGGCAGAAAGCAGTTGGGTGGGCAAACATAATGGCTAGCAGACAGATGAGTAATCAAAACAAAAGCTTGTGTGTTATGTTAGCCTAATATCACTACTTTGTCTTCCTATTCTGCTGGCATTTAGAGTGAAAAAGGAAATTCTAAGCAGTGCTAAACTAAACATAGTTCATGAATACAAAGTGTTTCTGCCAACAAAGCAAAGATTGCAGTTTATACAATGCAAATGAAGAATTGTTACAAAAATCTATTGTTCATGAATCTGAAAAGCTTTAGCATATCTATGAGGATTATCTAACTCTATGTTGTGTTTACTTAGGTTTTCCTTCTCTCCTAACCATGTGGGTTTTTTTTTTTTTTCCTGAGAGATGTAAATAAGTATGAGATTTACCTATTTTGGAATCTGGGTGAAAACAGGACTGTACAGACCTTAGCTTTAACCCGTAAATTCAAACATGGGCCTATGACGAAACAAACAAAGAAGCAAGGAATCAAACAATCAAACAAACAAAACACAGACTATTTGGACATCATTTGAATACCAGATGCTCGGTTGCCTGGTGCTCATAGATTATTCTTTGAATCTTGTTTGGTTCCTTATGCGATTAAGGTCCATTGGCTACATTCTATCATCTAATTTTTAAACAAAGGATAATTCATAGTAGTTACCTTAGCATTTTAGTCTCCCTCCTATATAATATGCAGTAATTTTTAAGTTGACTTTTAATTCAGTTAATTTCTGTTTTAAAAAAATGTAAAGTTTGGACATTTCCACAGAATGTCAGAGCATTATCAGGGCTTGGAAGAGCTTACAAAGAGTATGACCTGTATTTTTAGTCTTAATCTAAATTAAGTTGCAAATGAAATTCAGAAGATGTAAAGATAACTACAACTTAAGAATTAATTTTTTTTTCATCTTTCTATTTTTTCTGGAAATTTTCAGTTATTAAAGGATATGCTCTTTTGTGCTTACAGAAACTAGAAACCAAAACCTCTCAGTAATAGTTTAAAAAAAGACATTATTTTTTCTTAAAGATGGATTTTTAAAAGAAAAAAAGACCAATTCTGTAAATATTTTTATTTGCTGAAAATAAAATTTGTAATCAGGGAAGTAAAATATGTGACCCGCCCTAATAAAATTGTATATCTCTCAGAATGGTCTTCATTAACATCTAGACATAGGGCCATGCCATCCTCCACACAACTACACAGAGCAGAGTAATTGGCAAAGTTAGAGTGTATAGTATGCACTGGAGCTGGCAATTCCGCTGAGGATGAGTCATTCCTGTGTTTTCATACTTGTTGGATGAGTTAAGCAATATTTTTTTTTTGTCAAAAGAAAAAGTTATGTTGGAAAGTGCTAGCTCATCAAAACTAAAAATTCCTTCATGGGAACAGACCAATTTCCATTAGGAAATAACCTTGGGTACATAATAGATTTATTTTGCTCCAAAAATAACATGCCATCCCACTGTAGCTTGGGTTAGGTCTGTGTGTAGGAAAGGGAAAATAATTTCACTTCCTTGCTCCTTGAGAACTTTTTTGCATGCATAAAATTTAGACAGGAATGCTTTTTTTTTTTTTTTCAGTTGAAGCCTACAAGAAGTTTAAAATAGAAATCTAAAAAAATATAGCCAACCTATTAAAGTAAGTGTAGTTCAGAGAAACTACATGTTTATGCAACAGCAAAGCCGTATGAGGAAGAAGATTAAACTTCTAAGTGTTTTAACTGATCTTTAAACCATTGTTCTGTCCTGTGTTGGGTAACACATGCGTCAGCACACAAATAAAATCACTGACTCGAACTGTTACTGCATAGTCTGTTGACACCTTGCCAGACTTTTATGTTTGCTGATCAGCTTTTCTATTGCACAGTTCTCCTTTACGTTCATTGACTTAATTGCTAGATCACTGACCAAGATTTTCCCTTCTCAGCTTCCTGTATTATTTATTTATATGCCTAAAATCACATAGGATGTCTGCTCCACTAAAATTAGATCGTTTTTTTCCATGTAATCCATGTGTTCAGTCATTTAAAGAGTTAACTGTCCTCTATAGACACTTATCTATACTTTAATTGTGAGCAAGTAGCCTGTGAATGCTTTATTTGAAAGCTGTTGGAATCCATGGCAAAAGTATTTTAAAGTGCAGTTTAGATCAACTATCACTGAGCAGTGAAATGTGACAGGTACATGAAACTACTTGATGATATAATAAGGGGGGGAATGCAAGAAAAAAGAAAAACAACCATGCAAAAGTCAGAAAGATACTATGGATTTCACCTTCTCCCTGTTGAACAGTTGAATAAAAACTCCATGTGAAAAATGTGCAGCACTCCCCTCTCCAAAAAAAAAAGGAAGCTGTATCAGAAAAAAAAGGATTCGTTGCGTTTATCAGATTTTCAGTCAAATCTGAAATACATTTTCAGAGAAGAACAGTCTCTGCATGTATTTCTGAACCTAAATGTGGCAAAGTCACTGAAAGTGTTGAATGGCCATCTAATTTTGAGTATCAAGCCGGTAGTCCCTGAAAAAGAGCTTATTTTGGAAAGAGTAGTTCCTTAGAGTTTTTTAAAGTTTCTTGATTTGAACATAATGCATTAAAAACATTTTTTAGGCTCATGTAAATTTTCATTTATGAAAATGAGATCTAGCTGTTATGCAGCATTTTCTAGCTAAATGTTTCCAAGTTCTTTATAAAGATAAGAGTCATTGTTCCTCTTTTAAGAGAAAGGAAAAATGAAACTGAGAAATCTGGACTACTGACTTTTTGACATCTCTGGGTACTTATAATCTGGATTTTTTGTATAAAGAGTTTTTTTTATTTTATAACCGTGTAAGGTGTTGCCTTATCAAGACACCCAAAACACCAACGAAAATTCAAGCTGCAGGGCTGTATGTGGGCATATGGGGTCAGGTTCTCTGCCTTCAAAAATCAGCAGGCTTCAGGATTGTCCTTTCTGTTATATCTACCACATACTCTGCAAATATAAGATAATTATAAGTAATGAAGACTGTGACCAGCAGGTCAAGGGAGGTTATCCTCCTCCTCTCCTGTGTGCTGGTGAGGCCTCATCTGGAGTATTGCATCCAGTTCTGGGCTCCCCAGTTCAAGAGAGACAGGGAATTTTGGAGAAAGTCCAACGGAGGGGCTACGAGGATAATTAGGGGACTGGAACACCATTCATATGATGAAAGGCCGAGAGACCTGTGTCTGTTTAGTCTGGAGAAGAGAAGGCTGAGAGGGGACCTTATCAATGTCTATAAATACCTGAAGGGTGGCTGTCAGGAGGATGGAGCCCGTCTCTTTTCAGTAGTGCCCAGTGGTAGGACAAGGGGAATGGGCACAAATGCAGCACGGGAAGTTCCACCTCAACATGAGGAAAGACTTCTTTATTGTGAGGGTGATGGAGCACTGGAACAGGCTGCCCAGAGAGGTTGTGGAGTCTCCTTCTCTGGAGACTTTCAAAACCCGACTGGACACGTTCCAGTGCAACCTGTCCTAGGTGATCCTGCCTTCACAGGGGGGTTGGACCAGATGATCTTCAGAGGATCCTTCCAACTCCTAACATGCTGTGATTCTGTAATTCTGTGATATGCAATCTACCCTTCTTAGCAAGGTAGTGTACATAAGCCCAGCTAGAAAGCCATGCTAATGAGGTGTTGGAAACCATCACACTGCAGAAAGCTATGACCTTGTTGCCATTACTGAAACGTGGTGGAACTGGAGTGTGGGTATCAATGGCTACAGGTTGTTCAGAAGGGACAGGCGAGGAAGGAAGGGCAGATGCACTGACCTCTATGTCAAGAAATAGAGTGCGAAGAGCTGTCTCTGAAGAAGAGACACAAGTAGGTTGAAAGCTTATGCGTAGGAAACAGGGACTGAGGCAACAAAGGCAACCTTATGGTTAGCATCTATTACAGGCTGCCCAACCAAGGGGGTTCTATTGATGAAGTCTTCTCTCTCCAGCTACAGGAGGCATCACGCTCACAGGCTCTCGTCCTGCTGGGGACTTCAACCACCCCGACATCTGCTGGAAAAGCAGCACGGCTAGCTGTAGGCAATCCAGGAGACTCCTGGAGTGCATGGAGGATAACTTCCTGTGCCAGGTAATAGACAACCCTGACAGAAGGAATGTCATACTGGACCTGTTGGCCACTAACAGAAGTGATGTCAAATTTGGAAACAGCCTGGGCTGCCCTGATCATGCACTGGTGGAGTTCACAGTCCTGAGGGATATGGGGTGGACAAAGAGTAAGGTCAGGACCCTGAATCTAAGGAAAGCAAACTTCCAGCTCTTCAGGGAGTTAGTCAACAGGATCCCCTGGGAAACTGTCCTCAGCGACATGGCAACAGAACAGAGCTGGCAGATCTTTAAGGACACTTTCCATAGAGTGCAAGAGCTCTCAATCCCCAGGTGTAAGAAATCAGCAAAGGAAGGCAAGAGGCTGGCATGGCTGAGTGGAGACCTGCTGGTGAAACTAAAGGGCAAGAAGGAAATGCACAGGCAGGGGAAGCAGGGACAGGTATTCTGGGATGAGTACAAGGACACTGACTGGTTGTGTAAGGATGGGGTCAGCAAAATGAAAGCATGGTTAGAGCAGAACTTGGCAAGGGATGCAAAGAATAACAAGAAGGGCTTCTACATGTATGCCATCCAGAAAAGGAAGATCAAAGGAAGTGTACCCCCACTGATGAACAAGACTGGTATACTGGTAACAATGGACGTGGAGAAGGCTGAGGTACTCAACCCACACCTCTCGAGGGAATGGACTGCATGATGGAGACTGGAGGAGCAAAGATGCATCCCAGAGTCCTGAGGGAACTGTCTGATGTAGTTGCCAAGTCACTCTCCATGATATTTGAAAAGTCATGGCAGTCAGGTGAAGTCCCTTGAGACTGCAAAAAGGGAGCGATTGCACCCCCCACAGGCTGGGAGGTGAAGGCATCTAGAGCAGCCCTGCTGAGAAGGACGTGGAGGTACTGGTGGATGAAAAGCTGGACAGGAGCCGGCCATGTGCGCTCACAGCCCAGAAGCCAACTGTGTCCTGGGCTGCCCCCAAAGCCGCGTGGCCAGCAGGGCGAGGGAGGGGATTCTGCCCCTCTGCCCCGCTCTGGGGAGACCCCCCTGCAGTGCTGCGTCCAGCTCTGGAGCCCTCGGCACAGGAGAGACATGGACCTGCTGGAGCGGGGCCAGAGGAGGCCCCAGCGACCCTCCGAGGGCTGGAACAGCTCTGCTGGGAGGACAGACCGGGAGAGCTGGGGGGGCTCAGCCTGGAGCAGAGAAGGCTCCGGGGAGACCTTCCTGCAGCTTTCCAATACTTGAAGGGGGCTTATAAGAAGGGTGGGGACAGACTTTTTAGCAGAGCCTGTAGCAATCGGACAAGGGCTAATCATTTTAAACTAAAAGAGGGCAGATTTTGACTAGATCTAAGGAAGAATTTTTTCACCGTGACGGTGGTGATACTCTGGCCCAGGTTGCCCAGAGAGGTGGTAGATACCCCAACACTGGAAACATTCCAGGTCAGGCTGGACGGGGCTCTGAGCAGCCTGATCTAGTTGCAGATGTCCCTGCTCATGCCAGAGGTATTGAACTAGATGACCTTAAAAGGTCCCTACCAACTCCAACTATTCTATAATTCTGTGATTCTATGCTTCCAGGACAGATTTTCTTTTCTTTATACAACTTCACACTGTGCTTTGTAACAGCACAGTTTGCCCCATACAAATTATATTTGCTCCACTAACAAGAGAAATTAATAATTCCCAATAATAATGTATTTTATATTGTGTAGACCAGGCAAATCAATTGTGCCAAAAGAGATTATGGCCTAGTAGGTAGTGTACTGGATTGCAATTGCATTGGTCTTGATTTGATTTTTGGTTCTAGTAAAGGCCTTCAAGGACACCTTTCTGAAGTTACTTAATCTTTTCTGTGCCTGTTTTTGGTAGCTGTACAATACAAATAAAGACAGGATCGTGTTTTGTAAAGCACTGTGAGATCTATTGAGCTCTACATAGGAGTTAGGAGGTATTATTACTAATAATACTAATGCTAATAAAATTATAAGAAAATAAATAAGCTTTTTTGTGCCAAATATAGATAAGCTATCCAGGATTTTTTTAAAAGTGAACCAAGGTCGTTGTGATAAATTTGCAGGTTTTTTCTTAACCTTCCTTTACTGGTGCAGTCATCTCTGTACTATGAGTATTTAGCCTGGTCTGAAGGACTGAACACCTTCAGGCAGTTTGAGCACATCAGGTGTCAGCTGGAGCTCATGCTCCAATTGAGTTTCATCCATAAGGAGTCCCGGTCACACAGTCCAACACCACTCCAAAATGAGAGCTGAAGTCTGCATGGCTGGTCAGGTTTACTTCAAAACCTTACTCCTGAATTTTATTGCACAAAGCATTAAGTCCCTAACCTGTGGTGGCAATCTGATGCCTATTTCCATCTGATAAACCTGTAAATCTGACCTCAGCAACCACATCATAAAACTGTATTCCAGCTGATAACATTTTCTAGAAACACTATCCTGCAGGAAGTTTAAGCACCTGAAAATAGACAAAGAACGAATGATCCATATGACGAGCTTGAATTATATCAAAGAATGAGCAGAGCAGATGAACATTGCTACTTCCAGTCCTGAACATATTGTATGTATAAGCAATCTCCAGATCCAAGCTTGACAGTCCACCAGTTTTCAAAGTTACTATTGCAAGGACACCAGCCAAGGATAAGGAGCTATGGCCAGAAACCATGTGTGATGACCAGATGCTAGAGCAGACATTGGCAGCTGCCATAATAGGAAGAGCCTACACAAACACACACACACACAAAAATGTGATGTGAAGCTGCCTTTGCTCTCTTAATCTCTACTCTGAATATCCTTTTGTTGTATCTCAGGATTGGGGACAATGAACAACTTTAAGGAAAACAATTTCAAAGGAAACAGCCAGTTTCAATGGGCTGATACAACATAATGGATATTTATAGGATTTTTTAGGGGTCTGTATGAGAAAAGTTTCTGAAGGCCTTAAAAGAATATATGGTTATTTACAAAAGTAAAGAAAGAGAGAGAAAAGACTGTGAAAAGTACCTACAGCCATTTACTCAAAAATAAAGAAGTATCTTTATTATTCTAAAGAATATTCTTCCTATGGTCTGAAAAAAAATCTATTCTTATGTTTCCTTTTGTGTTATTCCGGCTGGAGCTTTATTATTGTGACAGATGACAGACGTTATGGCATCTAAACCCATTTAAACATGGATGCCAAGTACAACTGTAGAAGCAGCTTTTAATCCAGCATACCATTTTTCAGAATTTTGGTACATTCGATGCTCATTATACAACACATCCAAGACTGCCATCTAATGTTGTTCAGTAAAATTCTTCATTCAGTCTTATATTTTTGGCATGATATAATGTCAGTAGGAACACTGCAGCAACATAAAAAAATTTTTAGAAGATAATTTTCTTTAATTAAATAACAACATTTTGTTTTGTTACTGATGTTTAATTCCCTTCTGGTTTGGATATTAGGCAATAAGTAAAAACATTTTTTAAATTATATCGCTGTGATGAAAAATCTATTAACAGAAAAGTCTACAAAGTTGCTTTGTGCAATATGATAAACATTGACCTATAAATGTTTATTTATGCATTGTCTGTTCGCTTACATTTATCAGCAGGCTGAACATTTATGCCACGTACAAATTCTTATCTGAACTTGTTTCTAAATGCCTTGCAAATAAAAGCTCCTGTAAATACTAGAGTTTGATACAAAGCCATTGAACTAGATAAGATCAACAAGCTGATTGGCTTCAAATAACTGTGGATCATGTACATGAATAATACATCAGTTACCTTGATTTTTACCATGTTGATATTTAGTAATTCATTATTAAAAATAACATTTATTTAATCTTTCTGAGAAAGCCTGAAGTTTACTGTACAATACAAAGGAAGAAATATTTTTACAGGAGTAAATTATACCTCTCTTCCCTAAAGGAATACTTTAAGATTTATCAAAACGGTAGGTAATAGAGTGTAAGGAAATAAAATGTATTTCTTTCTTGAGCTTACGCTTCCAGATTCCTACTTGTATATGATACGGTATTAATCCCATGTATCAGGAATTGCACTGGTTACCTGAAAGGGCAAGGAGGAATTCCTTTCACTGCTAACTGTTGCATTTTTGCCTTCCTTTAAACTTTCCTTGCACACTGACCTTCACAAGCAAAAGATGTAGGCAAACTATTCTGAAACTACTGAGAGAATTAAACATTCATCTCATGACTTGCTCACACACTTGAAGGTAGACCGATTCAATGTTAAGACCTATCCCTCTGCAGTACCAGTAGGAAACACTGCTGTCTAATAGGGAGCAGATTTTGATGTTTCATAACATGTATTCCCTGAATAGCTATAAAGTCCTTAAACTTCACCAGCAGTGCTGGACCCCTTTGGCTTGGCTCACTGGAAGTGGTTCATCCCGTATGTTGTAACAATTATAGAAGAATTATTCACTTCACAATATTAACATTAAAATGATCATCACCTGGCATCTCCACCATGAGGATGAGCAAGTGACTTAACATTTCTCATGGATCCAGGATTTTGATGGAAACATCTTTGCACCGGTCAATTTTTGTGTACATTGGTAAGAGTTCAGTGCGGTGACTATAAAAGAAACCTACGTATACATTGAGATTCTGGAAAATACAGTATCGATTCTATGTAAATATTCACAATATGTCAGAACCCACTGGCTTAAGGACTGTAGTTTTCAAAATGATGTGTAAAGCACGTGATGAATAATTTGAGGGTATATCTGTGAACAAATAAATTTCCTCAACACTTGGTAATATTCTGATGTGGTTTTCATGTATGCCCTGAAAATTTGCCATTGAAATCCAACGTTCAAGCTGTGTTGGTTGACTGGATGTACTCAGAATAAGTCCTACTGATGATCTTCTATTTTAGAATTCCCTACATTATTCTAGTTAAATTCAAATTTTGATGGACTTAATCTAAATAAATGGAAACATATAAGATCAGCTGAGTTTCAGATTGATCATCTAATTTACATGTCTTCAGTGTAATGCTTCTGTGTCAGATGGACATCTTCACTCCCCATTATAGGGTTCGAGTTCTGAGGTTTAGTTCAGCTGTCCCCACACGGGTGTCTGACAGCAGCAGAGATACCCAGGGTGTCTGAGACATCCACACTGCTCTGGCAGATATAACGAAGTCTTACAGGAACCCCGTCTCTTTCCGCAGCAGAAGTGGGAAGTCAGGCAGGGTATCTGGGGCCTCTTGAACAGTGACAGGCACATTTGTGTAGTCATCTGAGCAGGGTCTATGGAATCTGTGGCATCATTATTACCCAGATGGTTTAAAATGAATAGTGCATATCTGTACTGAATATACCTGAAAATATATCGATCAATGCACTAGAAATATACAAAATTAGGCAGACATAAATTCTTTTCATGGCTTTCATGCAGATTCAAGTGAACAAATATAAAATTTGCTTCACTTTTTATGAACTATGTCCATTAATTGAAAGTTTAAGAACATTTTCTGGGAAATAAACTATAAAAAGTCTTGAAATAGGCCAAGGATCAAGAGTATTCACAATTTAAAGTATATTTACTGAAATACGTAACAAAAATCATCAAGTCTAAAAGTAAACTGAATGGTCCATACTACTGTCATTCAAATTAGCAATAACTTGGGGAAAAGTCTTTTTCTGCAATTCAGGATTCTGATTTAGAGATCGTTTGAGACTATATGTTTCACAGATCCATCAACAAATACACCCAAAACTATGGTGCTTAGCATCCCTTCTGTTAAGTTTAAGAGGCATTTGGACAATGCCTTTAACAATAACATGTTTTAACTTTCGGTAAGCCTTGAAGTGGTCAGACAGTTGGACTAGATGATTGTTGTAGGTCCTTTCCAACTGCAACTATTCTATTCTATTCTATTCTGTTCTGTTCTGTTCTGTTCTGTTCTGTTCTATGCTCATTTGTGGGGAATAATAGCACCAGTTTTAACAGCTTAAAAGAGATCTATACCATTATTTCTTGATCTTACTCTAACCAATGAGTGGACAAATAATTAAGGTTGTGATTGTGAGGAAAAATACTCATGGGTAGTATTCAGCTTCTTCCTCTGTTCCTTTTGTTTTCTACTGGAAGTGTTTCACTCTTTGGATTTTTGAGATCACATCAGCAGCTTTCTGTTTGCTCATTCTTTCAAATATAGCCACAAGGCATACTGAGAATAAAAATTGCTTCAGTACTTGACAGTATGGGCTTTGTAAATCCTTCCTTATCCCTGTATTGTAGGAAAGAAGTCAGGATTTACAAGTGAAAGTGTTGGAGTTTTTTATTCAGGATTCATTGACTTAATTGGTGAAACTGTTTTGAGATTTGTAAGCATGCTGTGGGACTAGAAACACTTTGTGAGATTTGCAAAATGTATAGACCTTCCAACTTCAATAACATACTCTTGAAATCAGCTGAATATCATACTAGTAGTTTAAAACAAAAATGGTTAGTTTTTAACACTGCTTATTCAGCTTTTCATAGATTGTGGAGTCAAAGACATCTCAGTTACTGAGATTTAGTGCCTTGTAAGACAGGTGTTGCTGTGGTTGTTATTTTTCTCCTGACAAGATGCCTGATGGCAAAGGAATGGACAGCCAGGTAGCAGGTATTGAACTGCTGGAGAACAGGTAGGAAAAGAGCTCCTGGCATTGTTGGGAGATGTAAGGTCAGACCCTGTGCAAAGACTGTTACAAGTGTTTCTTCTCAAGGCCACATCATAGAGGGATTAATAAATTGAAATAACATGTTTTCTGCCACCTCTGCGAAGAAATCTGAAAAGGTCTCTGATGACTGTTAGGTGTTTTTCTTAACTTCAGCCCTTTGAATAGAAACAACCTCACATTAAACAAGTGCCTGGAGGAAAGGGACCCACACTGGATCAGCACTGCCATTTGTTAATACCCTCGTTCAGGGTATTTCTACAGGACTTGATCAAAATCTGTTGGAATCAGCAGTAAGCTTTGGCTTCTCCATTTCAAGAAAATGGAGACAAAACCACTCATATTATGGGTGACCAAATATAGCTTTGGTATATATTAGAGAAGAGAAGAGAAGAGAAGAGAAGAGAAGAGAAGAGAAGAGAAGAGAAGAGAAGAGAAGAGAAGAGAAGAGAAGAGAAGAGAAGAGAAGAGAAGAGAAGAGAAGAGAGGAGAAGAGAAGAGAAGAGAAGAGAAGAGAAAAGAGAAGAGAAGACAAAACAAGACAAGACAAGAGATTTCAGTTGGAAGGGATCTACAGTGGTCATCTAGTCCATCTGCCTGACCAATTCAGGGCTGACCAAGTTAAAGCATGTTATTAAGGGCATTGTCCAAATGCCATTTAAACACTGACAGGCTTGGGGCATTGACCACCTCTCTAGGAAGCCTGTTCCAGTGTTTCACTACGCTTTTGGTAAAGAAATATTTCCTAATGTCCAACCCTGGCACAGCTTTGAACCGTTCCCATGCATCCTATCACTGGATGGATACCAGGGAGAAGAGATCAACACTTCCCTCTCCACTTGCTCTTCCTAGGAAACTGTAGAGAGCAATAAGGTCGCCCTTCAGCCTCCTTTTAAAGACCTTAACCAATATCTACAATTTCAACAGCAAGGGTTCCTGCTGTTATTTATACAGCATGTCAGGATCATGGTTCTTGTCACTGTAGATGCTATACAAAAACATAAGAAGATAAACCTCCTATTCTAACAAGCTAATAAGATAGTGTCTGACCATAAATAACAGTAGCAGGAACGTAAGAAAGATGGATGACAGCAGCAAATATAGGAAGATTACGCAGGTAGCTACTGAAGAAGTTGATGCCCTACTGAAGGCAATGACTTTTCTATTTACAAGCAAAAAAATGAAATTAATGTTCCATAGCTGATTCAGAACCAAACCATCATATACTGGCCAATTCTTCATAGACATCACAGTAAACACACCTCATCCAAAGCTTACAAGGAATGGGTAAGTGGGTAATGCACTGCTTCCATGCTCAGTACAAGACAAATTCTTTGTTGAAAATAAATGTCGTAAGTCTCAGGTAGCCAGAAGTAAAACATATGTACAGTTTTAACTATAATAAAGTTTTTTTTAACAGTGAAAAAAAAATTCGTGCTTTAAAGTATTTTGCCCTGTTTCAGTACTAAGAAGTTTTGATTTATTTTTATGGATAAAAAGGAATTAATCAGTGTATTGCAAGTTGTTAGTTGCCTCGTGAAACAAGGTTATACATTCAGTGAACTAGGATAAACAATCAAAAAAGCCATCTCCCAAATCAGTTTCTGTATCTAATCTAGGTACAAGAGCTTCACAACTACCCCATGGTTCATGGCTGGAGCTCTGTGCACCTCAATGAGCAATTTCTAGCTGGGAGGGAGAGGATCTGATAGGACTTAGAGTCTCTTCCCTCACACCACACCATTTCCTCTGTAGATCCATTTAGATCCAAGTAACCAGCGATAGGACGAGAGGAAATGGACTCAATTTGTGCCAGGGGAGGTTTAGTTTGGATATTAGGAAAAAATTTCTTTACGGAGAGAGTGGTCAAGCATTGGAACGGGCTGCCCAGGGAGGTGGTGGAGTCACCATCTCTAGAAGTGCTCAAAAAATGCATGTAGAGGTGGCACTTTGGGACATGACTTAGGGGGCATAGTGGTGTTGGTTGGACTTGATGATCTTAAAGGTCTTTTTCAACCTTAATGATTCTGTGAATTACACATTTATCCACTAAGCAGTGGTATAAATACTCCAGCATGAAGAGACCTGAAATACACACCAGACTAGGAAGTACTTGCAGGACAAAAGGCCCGTGTCACATCTCCACCATCCATGCGTATTTCATCAGTCAAAACAGATATATAAGGCTACTTTCCTAGATTAGAGAAAAAAATGAAAGGAAATATATTAGTTGAAAAGTGTTAGAAAAACCAGATGAAATCTGGGAGCTCTTTAAAAAGAACTGAAGTGTCTAAAACGTCATAAATACACATCTAAAAGAGAGGACAACATTAGTTATAACCCTTCTAGGCTCAACAACAGACTGGAAGCAGCAGTTCGAAATTAAAAGATAATATTTAACAAGCAGAAAATGAAAGTAACAGCTATCAACTAGAAGGAGAAGTTATAGGTTTTAGGACATGAAAGCAGCAAAAGAGCACAATCTCTGACTAGCTGGAATAAAGGAGGTTCTGAATAACAACTATAATAACATTCTGATGCTTAGCGGGGTGGTAGAACTTTTAATGACAGATGTGTTTATTCAATATTTCTGGTTTTTATCCGAAAGAAGCAGGAGGATGTATTTGAATCACAGGAAGATGATAAAGTATTTTCCAGTCCATTAGTAGCTGTGGAGGATGTTAAACATCTCTCTGAGATAAATAATTTTAAATCAGCAGGCCAGTATACTTGCATGGATGGATTCTGTGTGAGTTGTTGGAAGACATCTCTAGTTCATGCTCTGAGTTTTTAATAGATGGCAGGAATAGATAGGGATAAAGGGAAAACACCAGGAGGCTGGGCAAATCCTAGCACTATGCTTTGATTCAGAGAGGGCAGGCAAGGTGGTCTAGGATACTATGGACACAATTAGCCTGATATCTGTCACAGACAAAATTCAAGGAAAAGCTGATTCTGATATAAATTCCTAAATGATTAGTCTGGGAAGGTGATTAATACCAGTCAATACATTTTTTCCCCAGGAAAATCAATGCAATCAAAATGAAAAAAAAAATTTTTTTAAATGACAAGCTTGATAACTGCAAACATTCTAAGACTTCTTAATAGTGTGGGATTTAGTATTGCACTACCTTCTGGTTAAAAGTTGTCAAGGAAGCACATTAGGTGGGTTGAGAACTAGCTAACTGCCTTTTCTCAGAAAGAAGTTCAGTGGGTAATTATTGTCAGCCTGAGCAGGAAGAAGAGATAAAACATATTTGCAAGGACTAGCCTAATGCCAGTCAGTATTTTCATAAGAAAATCAGAAGAAAGAAAGCAGATGACTTCATGACATAACATGTGGGAAGTTGTAATGAAGTCAGATCAGTTTGCAGTGAAATAGAGCCCACTAAGGTAATTTGGATTCAAGTGTTTAGACAAAGCCAGCACAGTGTTAAACAATGAGGAACAGGAGATGAAGACCATACTTATAAAGGGAAAAATATGTCCTGGAGAGCAACAGCTGAAAAAATTTAGCAAGTCCATGTAATTGTGGCAAATCTTGGATCCAAACTGTTAATTCAGTCTTTTGACCTGTAAACAAAAGATTGACTTATGGGATCTGTACGGATTCTGCACTGAGACTAGTACTGCTACAGTGCAGCTGTTTATCTTGTTATTTTGGAAAAAATCAACAATAGTGACTCAAGGGCTGGAGAAGCCTTACACCAAGAGACTTGAAGAACTTGATTTGTTTATCTTCTCAAGAATGAGAGGCAACCTCTTTGCAATGTGCAATATCTTCATGAAGACAAAGTGTGCTGTGTGCCAAACGATTCTTTCTTCTCACAAAGATACAACCAAGTTTAAAACTTCAACCAGATGAAAGCAAATAAGAGTTAAACATTTTAAGAGTAAGGATGTTTAACTGTTGGAAAACAGTGATGAGGGAAATGTTCTATCTCTAACCAAGAGCAGATGCCTTGTTGGAACATAGACTTTAAAATGACAAAAGTAACAGTCAAGTTGCAAGGTTTACTTGTAAGGTAATGAGGACATAACAGATCCTATTTCTTTTGAATTCTACCAATCCCTGATATATTGTATAGTAGTGCACCTGCCAGGAAAGTTTTATAATCCAGACAGCACTAACACAATTCATAGGCAAGTCTTGATCTTGGTGGCCACAAAGGCAAAACTTCTATTGATTTTAATGGAATAAACAATTAGCTAAGTCTGGTAAAATGTCAGACTAGATGCTGATCAGTGAGAACAAATCTGAAGTGATTTCCTGATATTTTCATTGCACTTAATAATTTTTCTCTCCTTTGAAGTAAAACTCAGCTGTGGCCAGTGATTGCTACAGCTACCACTATCTCACAGATCTGCCAAGCACCTAAAACGCCTAGTAGAACTTGCTTAGTTTTGCAAGACAAAAGATTTTGCAACAAAAAGAGTGGCTAATTGATATGATATAAATAACACAGACTAGTTAAAGAGTGTGATTTACTTTTTGGCATATCTGATTACTGAACTCTCTACTTCTACGCATTTTGAAAGAGTGATTATTTTATCATAGCACAGATTTCTGTGTCAGACACAGGAAGAGATTTCTAATCTGTAAGGAAGCAAATGAAACAGGGAAATATTAAGAACCATGAACTGATAATGAATGAAAGAGACAATGCAAATTCAGACCATAAACAGTTAATACAATAATTAACCAAGCAATTTATTCAGCGTAGGAGTAACATTTACACAAGCCACTTAGCATATGGTGATAGCAAGTGCAAATATGGTTGTCTGAGAGAATTTTCACTGTGCTATCTCTGATGATCAACTCAATGCAAAAGACAGTCAGTAAGGAATATCTGTGGAACAGATCTTTTAGTACTTGCAAATTTGTATTCTCTTTCCAATTAGCCACAGGCTAGTATATTGACACAGATTGTTAATATCTATATCAAAGTTCAGGCATCATCTAGTGGAGCTCATGAATGGGCAGCCAATTTGATGTGTAGAATGTTCTTACCACCCTACAAGATTAGCCGCTAAGATCACATTGATAGAATATATTTGCAAAAAGAAAAACCTCATTGGCAAAAATGCTCTAATGCATCGCACTACAGCTGGCAGATTAAAAATATAATTAAATATAACTTCAAAAACACAACAGCACTGTCAGTAAGCAGCAGGAGTAGGGCAAAAAGTGTGTAATATTAGAATGACTTGTTATTATTTTTTTTAATTTTTTTTTTTTTAAGGCTTGCCTGACAGTGGAATATTTTTACTCCTTCTGCAATAACCAGTCAAGCAACTCAGCAAATGCAGCGACAACTTGATAAGAAAAATGATGTGTCCAGAGATATAAATAGTTTGAGCACACACTGCTATTTCCATAGATTCAGAGAGGTTAGGAATATATCTTGTATAACAGAATAAAATTGTTGACAACTATTGGGCACTCTGCAATACAGATCTTAACAACAATTTTTTTAAAATAAGGAAAAAGAAAAGAAAGAATTTTTTTTTTCCACAGGATGTATACTCCAGAAGTTCTGCAAATTGTATATCCTTAACAGCATGAATCAAAAGCAGAAGTATAAGACTTGATAGATGAAAAAGTGGTATAAATTGCTGTTAACATTGAATTTGATTGTGGCTTGACCCCGTCTTAAAAAAGGACCAAACGTATCAAAATCACACAAGGATTCTCCTTGGCTCACTCTTCAATGTATTTTAAAGGCAATATCCAGGCCAGGCTTGGGGCAGAATTTGTTGATTATCTGAATCTTTGTATTACAAGTTCTTGTTTGGATTTGGTCTTAGTTTGAACCTATTGGGATACTGAGAGTGTTGCACAAAGAAAAATGAGGGAGGCCTACATGAACAGTTTTATTCACGGGGTCTGTAGCTGATGGCATACATTGACTCACATGGTAAAGTTACCCTCAGAGGATAAATAGAGAGATTTTTTTTTTTTCCACAGGATGTATACTCAGAAGTTCTGCAAATTGTATATCCTTAAGAGCATGAATCAAAAGCAGAAGTATAAGACTTGATAGATGAAAAAGTGGTATAAATTGCTGTTAACATTGAAAAAAGAAAGAATTTTTTTTTTCCACAGGATGTATACTCCAGAAGTTCTGCAAATTGTATATCCTTAACAGCATGAATCAAAAGCAGAAGTATAAGACTTGATAGATGAAAAAGTGGTATAAATTGCTGTTAACATTGAATTTGATTGTGGCTTGACCCCGTCTTAAAAAAGGACCAAACGTATCAAAATCACACAAGGATTCTCCTTGGCTCACTCTTCAATGTATTTTAAAGGCAATATCCAGGCCAGGCTTGGGGCAGAATTTGTTGATTATCTGAATCTTTGTATTACAAGTTCTTGTTTGGATTTGGTCTTAGTTTGAACCTATTGGGATACTGAGAGTGTTGCACAAAGAAAAATGAGGGAGGCCTACATGAACAGTTTTATTCACGGGGTCTGTAGCTGATGGCATACATTGACTCACATGGTAAAGTTACCATCAGAGGATAAATAGAGAGAGAGAGCAAGAGAGAAAGAGAGAGTGGAAAACAGAAAACTCTGCACAGTGGCCAGCCAGGAATTAAAACAATCAGGTCTCCCAGATGGGCAACCTCTCCTGGATGTCCTCTCCAGTGCAGCAGATATTCCCTTGTCCATCATTTCCTGAACAATTACTAGCTGATGGGTCCTGCCTATGACCCTCCCAGCATGCGCTGGAACAAGCTCTGATTACATGGCAGTGTTGCACTCATTAACTACAAAACTTTGTGCATACATATTTTTGGATAATGTTTATATGGGGTGCTGGTTGACAGCTGGCTGAACATGAGCCAGCAGTGGTGCCAGGTGGCCAAGAAGGTCAACAGCGTCCTGGCCTGTATCAGCACTAGTGTGGCCAGCAGGAGTAGGGAAGTGATCGTGCCCCTGTACTCGGCACTGGTGAGGCCGCATCTCCAATCCTGTGTTCAGTTTTGGGCCCCTCACTACAAGAAGGACATTGAGGTGTTGGAGCGTGTCCAGAGAAGGGCAACAGAGCTGGTGAGGGGTCTGCAGAACAAGTCTTATGAAGAGCAGATCAATCTGGAGAAGAGGAGGCTCAGGGGAGACCTTATTGCTCTCTACAACTACCTGAAAGGGGCTTGTGGTGAGGTGGGTGTTGGTCTCTTCTCACAAATAACGAGTGATAGGACAAGAGGAGATGGCTTCAAGTTGCACCAGGGGAGGTTTAGACTGGGTATTAGGAGAAATTTCTTTATAGAGAGAGTGGTCAAGCATTGGAACAGGCTGCCAGGGAGGTGGTGGAGTCATCATCACTGGAAGTATTCAAAAACCTTGTGGACGTGGCACTTCAGGACATGCTTTAGTGGGCATGGTGGTGTTGGGTTGATGGTTGGACTAGATGATCTCAAAGGTCTTTTCCAACCTTAATCATTCTGTGATTATTAGCTATTGAAATGGTTAATATATACTAAAATAATTAATTAAGTGTTCTTCTACTATGAAGTTATACACTAAAAACTACAAAACAAAGGTCAGGAAAAGGAGGATAAAGAAAGGGTCATTCTCACATCAGTGACAACTGCTTCCAGAAGAAATCTGGCTAAATCAATGTCTCAGGATTTGCAAGTGCAAGATCATGAGAACAATGTGCAAGAACAACAGCGTGAATTATGCAAGGGTAAAAAAGCCACAGCAGCTCCAGGGTGCATAGGTGAAGGTGGCAGAGTAAGGTCACAAATGAAATGGAAACCCAGCAGCATGAGAAAGGTTAAAAGGCAGTCTGCAGAATGAGAAATACCTTAAGTCTTCCCTCTGCTTTAAAGCACAGTCAAGTGGGTAGTCACCTGCAGAGGTCTATCATATGTTGTACCTGTCCTCTGGTCCTTCAGGCATCCCATCTGTCCTCACGGTGATTCAGCCACCCAGCCTGGGTCAGACGTGTCATGGAAGTCCATCTTAGGGAGGCCCCAGTGTTACCTAGAGCAACCACAGACGGGAATTGTAGGCAATTTGAATTTATATTAGCTGCAAGGGTGATGTAACTGTAGGGAGTTGAGTCTTAAGGATGAGCTGGAGACAAGCTGTTTCATTCTCATTGTGGTCATAGCAACTCTAGCCAAAAAGTATGTGTTTCTTGACCGAGTTCAAAAAAGAGGCTATTTCACTACTTCAGCTAGCTCAGATTACTCCTCTTGATACATATGGCTAACAATGTCACTGTCCATATAACTAAGAACAGTTCAAGAAGCCCTGCAGGAGCTGTTCTCTGTCCTTTACTGTCATCTGCAATGCAGGTAACCCCATGGAAGACAGGACTCCCTCTGACATCCCATGTAAGCAACGTCAAAATACTGTTTTAGGGCTTCATCAACTTGCCTTTATCAACATCAACTAAAGAACACTTAAACCCCTATTCCTTCATATCTCCGGATCTCATGGAAGACAGGACTCCCTCTGACATCCCATGTAAGCAAAGTCAAAATACTTGTTTTAGGGCTTCACCAATTTGCCTTTATCAACATCAACTAAAGAACCCTTAAACCCCTATTCCTTCATACCTCCGGATCTGCAGATGGGAAAGATTTATTATCATGTATCCACTCAATTTTTTCTGGTAACACCTGAATACATTAGGAAATTTTCTGGTGGGTCAGATCTTAAGAAGAGGATAGACCTCCAGTCAACACAAACAGTAGATGATGTCCAAAAATAATGAAATACACAAGACCTCACCTGGAAGTTTCCTAAACTCTCTTGGTTATATCTCATTATCACTGAATTCTTTAAAGTTTGATAGGAATAACTAGTCTATCATTAAAAATTAAAATATATGTGCATCAGCAGTGAGACATCAGACTTTGTGATAAATAATAAGCCTCTCGGTGTAGGTTCTTAATCTCATCAAGCATCTGGAGGTTTGTGGTAAGGAACAATATTGGGCTATGGGGGCAACTGCTTCAAGAGAGCTCCTAGAAGGATGAAAAGAAGACTAGATGGAAAGAACTACAGGGAAGTGTTCAGTTCTTGTCTCATCAAAATTACTCGTTCTCAACAGAGTAACACATAATCTAACAATATTGTATTGTATGTTATTAACAAGTTCCTAGGGGGCATTTACCTTTTTCCCATACAAATTTTAGAAACATTAAAGAAAAATACATCTTGGAAGAGAACTTTGCTTTCCTTTCATGAAACCAAATTAGCATAGAACCTTGTGGATGATGTTTTGCTCTTGTTCAGTAATGGTCAGTCAAGCCATAGTTCAATCAATTTTAAAACTTGACCATGATGAGACAATGAAGACCTGAGTGGCAAAAATACAGCTCTGAATTCAAATTGACCTAATTCTTTTTCATAGACATGAAACTTTAAAGAGTTCATGTGTCAGACATTGTCCTTATTTTTGTACCTCCTACATACAAAAGCTGAGGATAAAACACAAGCCTGCTGTGGGAAAAGCAAACCAGCAACAAAAATAAAGAATTTTCCAAAAATATTAAAACATAGATGTCTTTAGCACCTTGATTATTTTATATTATTAACAGTAAATATTTGTAATGCTGCGACATATCAGTTATCTTAATGTGAAATTAATTTGCAAAATTCTGTACAAGCATTGAAAAGGCACAATTCTTCCTTAGTAAGCCTTTTGTCACACAACCACAGGTATGCTGAAAAAATATATTCATAGTCAAGGGCAGAGGGATCTATCCCATTTATCAAAATGAACCATGTGTTATCCTTCAGAAAATTCACAGCTCTGATCTAAATCCCTTCCCATTGAAATAATTAGGAACAGAGTCAGACCAGTGAGTGTTGAGTCAGACCAACGAGTGTTCTTGGAAAAGTCTACCTATAGCTACAACTATAACACTGCAATAAGGCATTTCTGAAGTACAAAGAATGAGAATTTTTTGGCTTTCGAATGAAGATCATATTATGTTGTGGGAAGTGGAAGAATACGGCTCACTGTGTATCTAATCCAAGCTGAGTGTTTCTCTGAATGACGTGCAGAGTGGTCTGGCAAGGGGTAGAAATTCAGATTCAGTGACCAAAAGCACTGTTCTCCCTTCTCCATACAATCTTTCGCAGCTAGCTTTTATAAAATAAAATACTGCACCCAAGTTGCTAGATGAACACCACATATTACCCACAAGGTCTGACAGAGACTGAAGAAAGTCTTTGCTGTGCAGAACCCAGGAGAGGCTTGGATTCCTGTAATAACGTCATAGCTTTGGATCTCAGATGTGTTTCTTCACAGCTGCTGGAAAGGTCAGATCCAGAATTGTCTGCTGTCAATGCCAAGGGTTATTCACTGATAACAAGCCATAGATATCAAGCTGCAATAGTGACTCTGTTGGAGAAGCAGAGAGACAACTCCTAAGACAGAAAGGAAACAAAGCTGTTCAGCCGAGAAGGCGAAGCAAGGACTGGAGCTGATAGCTCACAGCTTGATGTTGTGGATACTTGCACATCAGTTGTTGTCCTGTCATTAAGAAAATATGAAAAGGTGATTCATATAATATTAATGCCAGCTTGAAAGACAAGAAGGAGAACAGGGAAGGAATTGCTTCTTATTAATCACCATTGCAAAGTATAACACAACAATCCTGTTTCTTTGTGACGATCTCAAAATAAAAGGCCAAGATGACATGTTCATCCCATCTATTCCCGTCTTGATTCTTTACTTTCATTCTCTCTTTCATTAAAGAGACATCAAATATAGTAAATCTCTTCTTTGGATTGTTCAACATCCAACAGATATCATCCTTTCCTGGAAGTAAGAGAGTAGCTGGCCTAGTAGATTGTGGAGGAGAATACATCCAATTTATCCACAATCATCTTCTTCCCTTTTCAAGACAAATTCTGAGCCTTTTCTAAACCTAAAGGAAGCTTCTACTGTTTGTTTATGTGTTCTTAATGAAATGGAAAATCAGAGAGGAGTTCCAGACCAAGCTGTTTAGAAAGGATCACACAGTTTTAATGACACCATGTGATATGACAATGATAGATTAACCATCTTTTGACATCTTTACCTTTGGTTCTCCCTGAAATTTTAAAACTTTTTCTCTTCAACACATAATTTCTTTTTCTACCTCTGCCTCTGCCTGAAAATGCTTTACCATCACCTAAGCAAATGAATAGAGAAAACGCATCTCTGCTAAAGCAAATGGAAAAAAAACTTATTGCCCTTCCTTGTCAGGATGTCACCTAAAGAGCAGGTCCTGAGTAAACAAGCAGTGTATGCTGCTTTCATCCAGAAGCTGAGTAAACTGCAAACTCCATTGCCATAATCTGTAGCACAAAGGCCCTGTGCATCACAGAATGAAAAACAGCATTATTTTTATAAAGGATAAACGCAACTGAAAAACACCTCCGAATATAAACTGGAATTAATGGTATTCAAAGTAGATTTTAGCAACATGGCAGAAACACCACAGGAGACGGTGTGAATATTACCACATGCACATTAGGCACACCGCCCACCCACGCACTCAAAGTGCCTGTAATAGATAGCGATACATTTCTAAGGTGAGTGAAATCATTTGAACAACAGGAAAGGTGTGCTCTAAAAAGGAAATTATTCCTGTGACCCAAGAAGACAGGAGGAAAAGGGCTGCCATTTTTTATGGGTGAAAATGAGAGAAGCTCCATTGACTTGAGGGGAACGACCCCAATAGACATAAGTTGAAAGTTTGGACCTGCACTGTCAAAGGGTAAATGCTGGTCTGAGAGTGTGCTCTTCTTCAAGAGAGTTTCAGAAATGTCATTTTCCATTGTAGCTATGTGATTGTGTTTCATCATATTAAAGCCTCAATTAATACTTTTGTTTCTCCATGCCTTTGTAAAACTGAGCCAAAAAATTCCCAAGAAGAAATAGATACATAAGATTGTTACTATCTTGGTCACTGAGACAGAATCCTTTGTAAGAATAAAGCAAACCTTGAATAAAATTGCAAGAAAAAGAATTTTTGTCCAAATCAAAGCAGAAATTTTTTCATGGTTCCTTTTGTTTATTCTCTTAAATCCAAAATTCCACAGCAGACAATATTCCCTGTGCATGTTTTACAATATCTCTTGTTCTTTTAAAGGAGTTGCTAGCAGGGCTTTTTTTTTTCATGTGAAAAAGTAAAATAAAATATGTAAAATGGCAGTGGATGCATTTCTCTGTTTTGGGGATGGAGTTCTACATTCTATGAAGCAAAAAGGTAGTCTGTGCATTGATATTTTTGGCCTTTAGAATTATCTCTCTGTCTGTAAGATATTAAGTCCAAAGTATCTTATCCCCCATACCATTCCTATTCCTTTTTCTTCCCACTGTTTCAATTCATCAGCTGTTTCAAAAGCTCTCCCTGCTGTATTTCTTACATTTAATATCTGCAAGAAGCCACTTACAGAAAGGTTTTCACTACTATTAGATGGAGAAAAAAAACACCCTCTCCCATTTCTATTAACAAGTTTGAAGCAATCTATTTAACTTTTCTGTCTTCAATTCTTTAATTTTTTCTTTTTTAATTCAGTTTGCTTGACATAACCTTTTCTTTACTGTATTAGCTACAGCAACTTGCTCTGGAGAGATACATGAGATGCACGTACACCCAGTGTCTAAAGGTTTTTATACCCTCCAGGATAGACATTCACTATGGTAATTTTAGCCTAATCAATTGAAATGCAAGATTGAAGCTACTGCTAATTGACTGAACAAAATTGAAATTTGGCGAATGTCATAATGTCAGTTTTCTCATTCAAAAGTTTGTCATTGACTGAGAAGGGAGGTTGTTAGAGGAGTGTGCCTAAATGAGAGGTCACTCAAGAGTTGTGGTCAGGTGTGCCTGGGGAATTGCGATATAAAGACAAGGCATTTCCTTGAGCCAAGCTGCCTCAGATCTAGTTGCAAAGTATGTTGGTTGTTCTGTTATCAGAAAAAAAGGCATGTGTGGTTAAGAGACTTGCCTCAAAACATAAAGGAAGTCAGTGATAGATGGGAGAACAGAATAGAAATTTATTTTCACTCATTTCTTTCCTGTTTGATTCGCATCTGTTATAGGAAGGTGAAAAATTTTGTCCTTTGGTAAGAAAGCTGTTGACTACTCTCTTGGAAGAAAAGCGCTGAGTATCAGAAGATTACTTGTTTGTTGAAAAAGATGTTACTACTTCTTGCTTTTGGTAACTGCTATTTCAGCAGCTAATAAATCTGCCTAATCATCATCAAAGATTCCTAGATTTCTCAGAAATAATTCTTGAATTCAGACGCTCTCAATCAGTCAAAACTTTACTGAAAGTCCACAGGTTTGCTTATGGGTGAGAATTAACTCACATATGGATTTTTAGCACCATCTAAACACCAGTTAAATACTCAGAATATGTGAGTTGGGATATTAACTTTTGCAGTGTCTTTTTAGTGTATTCAGAGGCAAACTTCACCTAAACTTTGATGTTTAAGAATAGTATTTATGTAATGCAATACACTGAAATTATTTGTGGTTTTTATACCACCTCACCACCAATGTTTTTATACCTCTGGATAAAAATCATAGGTGATCTCTTTGAAAAAATTTTGTGATGCAAATCTTATAGGGACAAGCTTATATCTTATGGGGATATAGGTCATAAACTTATCTTATAGTTTCTCCCACTAACATGTTCAGAGAAAATAGAATATCTGCTAGGCATGCATTCTTCAGATCTTGTATATCCAAAAGACAATCTGCTTTTCCCAAGTACATCAACAAATGTAGTGTGAGAGAGTTTTTCTGTCTACAAACCTGGTTTTGTCAATGTCCTTAGACAACATTGGGTATTAGTTCAATTCTCCAGTAATAAATATGGGGTTTTAAACTACTTAATTTTTTTTTTTTGTGCTTACCCAGAAATCTTTTGTGGTCTGCAGCTTCACCTTGACCATTGATGATGCTAACCCTTGTAGACACTATCCTCCCTTTACTACAGGCATCTGAGGCAAGGTCAGTGAAGCCTACCTTGGTCATCTAATATGACAGGGATATGCCAAAACTAATAAACTTAGAAAAGTTGATAGCAAACAATTTTCATTAAAGTTTGTTTTTCAACACTCTTAATCTCCCTACAGTTCAGTAACCTATGCCAGCTTGTTTTTTATCTTTACCTACAGAGAATGACATGAAATTATCTTTTTCTCCAATGCATCCTCCTAAATCCATCCCCTCTTTGATTGGCAGTTAGTTCACATGACAGGAATTGTTCTGCAGGCATGGTGCCCACAACCAACTTTACATCTGCATTCATTCATCTACATTATGATGTATTCTCATAATTCTCAGGCATGAGCAATTAAAAGGTTAATGTGGTTGCATTTCTGAAAGATTTCCTGGTAAAGGTTGTTATTCGTTTTGCTAAAGATAAGGGTTATGGCTCCAGAATAATACCACTAAACATATTTTAGTTAAGCAAAGGTTTCTTAATGAATAATGGCTCTGAAAGGGAATGAGAGAAATTAGTGGGGCATAAACAGCTTTATGCATCTTTCTAGCTCAAATTTCACCCCGTTTACATTTCAGCCTGTAACTGAGGTATGGACATAAAATGGGACTGAAATTACTCTGAACTTCTTCCTATTCAGGAGAGAGAAACAGATGCCTTCAAAGAGTAAGAAACCTAGCTCAAACAACACTTGTCTGTCTAAAGATTCTTGCTGGAATTTCCCTCTTCTTCCCTCTTATTTCCCTTGTAATCAGTATTTTTGCCTTCCAAAACAGTACAAGTTAAAGTCTTTTATTTTCCTAAAGGACTTTTTCTTTTTTTTGTAAAGAATGATAATGCTGATGGCTAGGCTTTCCTAAGTAATTAAAGCAAAGTGAGCAACTTGACCAATACTATTCTGAGCTATTTAGTAAATTTGTTCCTCTGAGTATTTTTTGAAAAGCAAGTATCAGCTTATGGGTTGCTTTGCAAATTGGTGACCATAAAATTCTCATGGTGTTTATTTGCTGCTCGGAAATGCAACTAGAATGGTTTAAAGTACAACAAACAACTAATACAGCCAGGAGGACAAATTGATCTAACAATAAGTTAGAAAGTTGTAATGTTTTCCAAAACTCATGGGGTACTGGTAAAGTTGTGGACCTGGATGCCGAATACTGGTCATTCTTGTCACTTCTTCATGTAGGAAAAATTAGATTTATTGCAGTTTTAGACCAAGATTTAGACCCCAACATAACTGTAGGCTCTTGATCCAGCTAAAGCTGTACTGGCCTAACTTTCCTCGGCAGGCAGTGGAACCCGGCCAGGATATTTACTTGGGCTTCAGTCTTGAGTGTAACCAAACAATTTCACACTTTCTTAAATAATTTTGTGGTCTTTTTTTTACCTCAAACATTACATGTTTCTTTCCATATGCATAAATCTCACCAGATCTGTCAAGAGAATACACAAAAATAACGGTCTGAAGTAGTGGCAATGCAGCTTCCAGGCTAGAAGTTGTGTGATGAATTTAGTGATAAGTATAAATATTGTTTCCATCATGGTAGAGCTCTGATTTGCATGGAAAGCAAAGTAGGGGATTCAATTTGTTTACACAAACAATTTAATTACCTTGTAGGAAGGAAAACAGCCACAAAAATTAAAAAAGTTGCAGAAAAAGCCTTCTACTAGAGACTCGATGCTGTGAAGATATGGAGGTGAAATGACTCTGGTCCGTGTCCTTCACAGGAAGGAAAAATGTGGTGTGATGCGAAGCTGTAACAGAGCAGAGGGATCAGAACCAAAGAGTGGAAGTTGAAGCTTAACATTTGTGGCAGTGGAGATGAGTAGCTTTTGGTGAAAAAAAAGAGAAAAATGGATATGGGATCCTCACAGCTTTCAATGTTGCATTAATGTTTTTTTGAGAGCATTTTTTTGATGGGATCGACATAAGAGTCTGCAGGTAGAACTTGCTGGCCTGCAATTCAGAGGAAGTTAGAGCAGATGGTCTCATGGTTTCTTCTGATCTTAAAATCAGTGAATCTGTCAATGAGTGTCTCATAACCACAAGCACCACAGGCAGTGTGAGCTGATGACCATGAATTTTACAAGAGTAGAATGCATTATTCTTGTATCAGGCAAATTTGTATAATACATGAAGGAGTAGGAACCAGATCTGTGATTTCGGCCATCAAATAGAGCATAAAACAGAAATGTAAAATGGAACAAAGTCCATCAGTTTTTTTAGATCCTTATGTAAAACAAAAGAATGTACTTTTTTTTCCTCCCTCCTTCCAGTTGTGAGCAGCAATATATGGAGGAACAGACAGGCCCAGTTTATTAATGCATGGCTCCGTGACTGGTGCCACCGCCACAATTTTGTGGTTTTTGATAACGGGACAGCCTACATGGCACCTGGCTCGCTGGCATCAGGTGGGATTAACCTTTATCAAAGGGGAAAGAGGGTCATTGTTCACAAGCTAACATGGCTTATTGACAGGGCTTTGAGCTAGACTCGAAGGGGAGGGGGCTTATATCAATCTTACCCATGACAAGCTGTGGG
This sequence comes from Phaethon lepturus, assembly GCF_000687285.1. Classification (NCBI taxonomy): domain Eukaryota; kingdom Metazoa; phylum Chordata; class Aves; order Phaethontiformes; family Phaethontidae; genus Phaethon; species Phaethon lepturus. Next base: position 89,137 of record NW_010564004.1, read on the forward strand.
ATGACACACCAAGGTTAGAAGGATCGGGTATTAGTGAGGCCCTTCCACCTGTTGCACCAGAGAAAGTCCTCAAAGGAACAAAAGACGATTCCTCTAAGAGGGTGACATGGGTGATAGCCCAGCTGAAGTACCTCTACACCAAGGCACGCAGCATGGACAGCAAACAGGACTTGGAAGCCACCATGCTGCTAGAAAGCTATGACCTGCTTGCCATTACTGAAATGTGGTGGGATGAATCCCATGACTGGAGTGTGGCTATCAATGCCTACAGGATGTTCAGAAGGGACAGGCAAGGAAGGAGGGCGAGGGGGCAAAGGCATTGCCCTCTACATCAAGAAATACATCAAGAATGTGAAGAGCTGTCTCTGAAGAAGAGACACAAGTAGGTTGAAAGCTTATGGGTAAGAAACAGGGACTGAGGCAACAAAGGCAACCTTATGGTTAGCGTCTACTACAGGCTGCCCAACCAAGGGGGTCTATTGGTGAAGTCTTCTTACTCCAGCTACAGGAGGCATCACGCTCACAGGCTCTCGTCCTGCTCGGGACTTCAACCACCCCGACATCTGCTGGAAAAGCAGCACGGCTAGCTGTAGGCAATCCAGGAGACTCCTGGAGTGCATGGAGGATAACTTCCTGTGCCAGGTAATAGACAACCCTGACAGAAGGAATGTCATACTGGACCTGTTGGCCACTAACAGAAGTGATGTCAAATTTGGAAACAGCCTGGGCTGCCCTGATCATGCACTGGTGGAGTTCACAGTCCTGAGGGATATGGGGTGGACAAAGAGTAAGGTCAGGACCCTGAATCTAAGGAAAGCAAACTTCCAGCTCTTCAGGGAGTTAGTCAACAGGATCCCCTGGGAAACTGTCCTCAGCGACATGGCAACAGAACAGAGCTGGCAGATCTTTAAGGACACTTTCCATAGAGTGCAAGAGCTCTCAATCCCCAGGTGTAAGAAATCAGCAAAGGAAGGCAAGAGGCTGGCATGGCTGAGTGGAGACCGGCTGGTGAAACTAAAGGGCAAGAAGGAAATGCACAGGCAGGGGAAGCAGGGACAGGTATTCTGGGATGAGTACAAGGACTCTGCCCAGTTGTGAAGGGATGAGGTCAGGAGAGTCAAGGTTTGGCTGAAGCAGAACTTGGCAAGGGATGCAAAGAATAACAAGAAGGGCTTCTACATGTATGCCATCCAGAAAAGGAAGATCAAAGGAAGTGTACCCCCACTGATGAACAAGACTGGTATACTGGTAACAATGGACGTG
>NW_010564005.1:0-27861 GCF_000687285.1 Phaethon lepturus
AACGGGGCGAGGAGTTTTGCTAAATGTAATTGTTTTGCTGACACATAGGTGCGGAGGTTGTGTTGGCGGGTGTTTGCCATCGGTTCACCGGTAACGTAATTTCATAATTTTGCCTAAAGGTGCCTACCCTTAGAGGTTCATTTGCTTGCCTGTTAGGCCCTTGTTGTTTGTGTCTGGCTTCTATTTGCAAAAGCCACAGTATTCACCAAAACTCTTCACCTTTGAAATTAATGGAAATATTGCTGTGTAGTTCACTGGAAAATGCTGCCTAGGAATATTTGTATTCAGAATGTTTTAGTAATTATAGTTTATATTTAGTCAGCTAAGATACAGTTAAAAATAAAACATTTTTAAAATTAATTTTTAATTTAAATAAGTTGATTATGTAGCTATCTGATGCTAAGATGATGAACATTATCTACTATTTATAATAAATTATTGTAATGAACTTAGATAGTTCCATAGATGTAAGTGTTTATATAAAGAAGAGAATTTGTGCAGCATAAACCAGATAATTTATCTTTGTTGCATTCAGCTCCGTAGACATGGTGTCTCTGGAATGCTAATAACCACAAATTTTTATGTAATGAAAAGTGGAATACACAGTACATAGAAACACTCAGGAGGAGTACTTCTTTTCAAGGACAGTAAAAGCATAAAAATGTCTAAAGGGTCACTAATAGCAAAAAAACCCCAACCAAAACACCATCCTTAAAACTGAGTACCTTACAAGAGATTATGAAAAATATCAACAAATCCAGCAAATCAGGAAAAGTGCATTTAGATGTAAAGATGTAATAATAAAGCTAAGAAAAAAGGGGAAAAAAATTGAAGAACACGTCTGAATTTCAAACAGATTCTGGTAAGTACATCTTCCCCAATTATCATTGTTATAATATTTATTTTTTATTTGCATGTAAAGACATGCTGAAGAGGAGACTTTCTGTTCACTGCAGGGACCCTTGACACAGCATGACTGACATGATATCATGTGGTATAAACAAAGAGCAGCCAGAAAGGTGAGTGATGAGTCAAATCCCTTTCTATCACCCCAAATTCACTGCTGCTACAACTTAATTTCTTTACTCCATTTCTGAAGCCTGTGATCCAGAGAGTTTCACTTCTGTTTCCCGGTGGAGGACCTACGCACTAGGGACTTAGCTCTAGGGACTCCTCATATTAAAGCAAGCAATGCACTGTTAAATTGTCAGTTTCTGAGGTAATACTTTAACATGAGCTCTGCTCCCCACCGTACACCTACAAAGCTCCTATTTTGTTGTTGGCATAGAATAAATTCCTCCTTTCCACGAGATGAGGTGGGGGAAGGAGCAAGTTCTGTCCCAGCTGCCTACCAGAATTACTAGTCCTGGTTGTCCTACACCACCCCTTCTCCAAAAGACATGATCTACCCCATGGGCTTTGATGCACCAAAAGTCATCAGTCTTTGCTGACTGTTCATTTGGTAGTATATGGTGTTACATCGTTTTTACCGCTATTTAACCAATGTTTTCTGATGCAACATTTTTCCGTGTTGAACACCACGGTATTGTTGACACTGGTTAATGACAAATTTCAATGCCCAGGACTGCAGCAGAGAAGCAAGATTTTCAGAAGTTTATGCTGTCGCACAGCCCAGCACCAAGAGCACCAGACATATTTCTTTCTTTCTCTGTTGTCCAACAGTTTAATTGCCGACAGCCAGAGGGATGCTTAACCACAGGAGGCAGAGACGAGTCACCTGGCAGTTTCGCTATAGCAGGATCTTGGCTGAATATAGCCAAAGCACAAAAATCTGCACATGGAGCCTCCAAAGACATGAGGTGCTAAAGTAGTTTACATTGCTAATATTCATCACAGTCTACAGGCGTGATGACATCTCTGTTCCCTACAGAGAAATAAAACTTGAGCAGCTTTCTGAATTCACTTGCAAGAAGGTGCAAGGCTCAACATTCAAGTAGCGAATTGGTGCTTCAGTCTTCCTGTCTGCACCACAAAGTTTATCTAATGTCCAGCCTCAGGACACTCTACACAGCCCAAATGAAAAGGTCGTCTTTGTTCAAGAGGATTTTTCTGAGCAGAAATAAGCCTGAGCCAGGGAAAGGGAAAACAGTCTAGGAAGCACGTAGCAGGTTGTGATAGCAATCATGTCTGCTTCCTCCTCTCATGTGAACATTTCTAGAGGTTTTAGTTGCTACAAACATATCGGCCATCCATAAGGTCCCATCTGCATCACTGCAGCCTGTCGATGGCTTGTCCGATTGCCACTACGCTGAAATGATTGCGCTGCCCTTCTAAAGGCCTCCTTTACATGCTGCGGGTAACTGGGACGGAGAGCACAGGCTGTAACCGAGAAACATATAGGTGCGTAGGTATTGCTCTGAGGGCATTAGAAATTATGTATGCAATTCAAGAGCAAGTGTTCTCCCTGCGCGTTGTGTGGTTTGCAGCTGAGACAAGGAAGAAAGAAGCAACACGTTGGTTACTTTCTTATATGAGCTTAAAGTTTCGTGTGGCTTTACAAATTTGTCAGCTAGTAAGTATCCTATCAAACCTGTGTAGCATCGGCTTGATAAGTTGCCATCAGTTTGGACAGGTGAAAAAAGACCCAAACTCAATAAACAAGCACTGATAAAATTTATTGATGCTGAAGGATTTATTTTGTTGATACTGCCAGTGTTAGTGTCTCATCTGTCTCCTCTGTCATCTGTCTCCTTGGCAGCCTGAAAAGTTTCTGCAGTCAATTACAGACACTCAAAATTCCTTCTCGACTGATGTTTTGAGTGTTATAAGTGCAGAAGGAGAGGGAGGAGGTGAGGTCTACAGAACAAAGTCTATAGAAATAGTCTAAAGAAAGTAGCTCCAGCAAACAGAGCTTCAGCATCGGAAACCCCAAATCAAAAACTTTTTGTGTCTGACTGACAATTTAACATCCATTAAAGTGATGCCACTTTGGCAAAGGTCAGTAAAATGTTTCATCTGGTATAGACAAGCTCTGATGGTTATGAGTTTATAACAATTACTTAATGTTTGTTGGCTAAACCTGGACTCTGTTTCTGAAGCATTACTCGAGTTTTGGCAAAAAATGGTGTGTAGCAAAATGAGTTGTCTTGTAGTGTCAGACCATTTTCACTCTGCACCTTCTGTCACAGAAATAATAATGATGACGACGATGATGATAACAACAACAATAATAATAAAACCAACCCAATCCTTTGTCCTATCAGGGTTTGAACTGTCCTTTGTTCAATTTGGATAGAATTAGATGCACTTTTCTGAGCATGCCAGTCTTTATTCTCTGGGGATGGATTTCCACATTAAGGATAGACTCTGAAGACTCCTCTCCCAGCTTTCACTAGAACTTCGTGGTGTGGCTCCAGAACATCTAGCCACTGACCAGCCACAGCCATATCCTCAACCTGATCAACACAGATATTCTTTTCAGGACCATTTTCATATAAACTTTTTTTCCTAGCTTAGCCTATTTCTGAAATAAGCACAGTTGAGAAGTCTGAGGATGAAGCTACCAAGGTTGTGGAAGAATGTTACTCACTTCACCATGATAGGTAACAAACAATTTCTTGACTTCAAAACTTTATGCTGCGACTTTTGAAAGAGCTGTAGTGAGGCGGGTGTTTCCAGCACGGACGACACATTCCTCAGAAGAAAAGGTAACTGCCTCTGAACAGCTCTGCAGATGCTATGTTCACGCTTGCTGGTGCCACAGAATGGTGATGAAATTATATTCCTAACAATCCTCTGGAAATTTAGAAGAAACAGGAAAGAGTAGGTCTTCCTATGTGTTTTATCACTTTTACGCTGTAGTGCATAGGGACTTTGTCTGGTTTATTCCTCTGACTGCTCTGCACCGTTCACGTGAGACGGGTTTGCCACGAGTAAGGTGCTCGTGCGGACCAGCGGCAGGGAGCTGTGGTGCTCTGATGCCGCCTCTCGCCCCAGCAGCAGGGCAGGGTCATCCGGAGCTCTTTCGCCGGCGCACGGCACTGGGCTCAGCTGCTCGTGGTGAGCTGCCGCTTTAAAAGCACTTACCTGCAACGATAAAATCGTACACTGCTGCTGCTCTTATGGCAGTGCTGAACATCTATTAACACTGACAGTCGAGTAAATGAGGTGACTGCAACAATTAATTTCCATGTTTCCATTGATCTAGACTCTGGAAAATTGTTACACTGATTCTTTATGAACATCCGAATACTGAGAGAGGGGGAAGAAAGGAAGTCTCGTGTTTCAGCACTTTCACCTTCCTGCGCGGCATTGCCAAAAGGCCACTGTCTTTGGATTGCTTTCCTGTTTTCAAGCACCAGAAATTTGATATAGTGTTATTTCATGGTTTGCTGAACATGAGGAGACTCGCAACCAGCAGTGCATTTTTGCAAAATCAGTGTAACCCTCATTTGATTTCGTACTGCTTCAGAATCCAGCGAAGTCGCTTCACTCTTTCTCCCTTTCATGATGACAAATCATTAGCAGTATTACCAGGAGCCCAAAATGTCACCAGAATAGGCATTGAATATTAAGATGAATGTATCTATTTATTGATTACGTGTTGCTTTTTTCCCCACAATAAAATAATAACATCAAATAATATTGCAACATTTAAAGAAATCCAAACTCACTAAAAATGAGTGATTGCGCTAAAGGCATGAGATGAAAACCAGGTCTTCCCAAAGGGCAGGCTGCTGTCCGTTCCTGCATTTTGGTTTATAGGTCTACACTTGGAATCGCCTCTTGATTGAGGTCGAGGGGACAGTAGACTGCCCCAGTTCAGTGAGGAGCTTTAGACTGAAGAGTAGACTGTGTGTTGGTAACAGCAACTAGCAACAGTAACCATTAAACAGACACAACCAAAGGGTAATATGGTCTCAAGTTTTTTGGAAGGCAATTGGATCTGCATCTTACGTACATGGGCGTAGCTCCACTGAAAATAGTGGAGTTACATCATTTTGTGTTGAGATTTGCACCTACTGCTTTCAGTAGACCAGCGAGAACACACAGCGGCCTTGGGTGTCACCTTGCCTCCTTCCAGCCGCTGACAGAAAGGCAGGGGATGTCTCAGGAAATGGGGGGGTACACGGGGAAGTACAGGGTTTATCCCCTCAGCACAATCGCGTGCAGAAGAGGTTCCAAAAGAAGCGGAAAACGTGCTAGCTCCGACACCCGAGGCGAAGCAGCCACAGCCTCCCAGCGCCCGGTTAGCATTGCTGTGTTGGGTTAGAGTGGCTGTACTGGGTCTGGCTGCAAAGAAACGGTTAAAGTTCAGTTCTGAGTGTCCCGGAGACACTTGATCCTTGTGATACCCATTGTCTAACATAAACAAAGTCTTGATGAACACTAAAACAAAATAAAAAATAACCATAAGGCTGCTTCTGCAACTCTGAAATTAAATTAATACAGTAAATACTTGTATTGAAAGCCATACTAGGGAATAAGGTTTTCTGGAAAGTAATTAATGATCTGATTGTCTCTACCAATCATTGTAGCTACGGTAGTGCTGCTTAAAGCCTTGACGCTGATCACGCTCCACTGTGCCAGGCGCTACGTTAGTGTGGAAGGGATAGTCTCTGTCTCTAAGTTCTTTGCATCAGCTGTGCATGAAGCACAAATGCAGACGAGTGCGCACACTGGATATAAAGAGAGGCAGCTGAGTCTGGTGTCTGGGGGGCTGATCCTCCATTTCACCTCCAGAGCCAGGATCAACCTCGCTTTGCTGTGTTACTGTCCCTGAAGCACACCACTTCTTCAGACCTTCTTCACTCATGTGCCTGTTCTCAGGCATGTATGATCTGCTTGTATGCAATGTTATAATCTGGTAAGCAGGTGAAGAGAGGAAAGGGGAAGTCAGTTTTGCTACAAATTGTCTCATACAACAGTTTGTGGTGGCTCCAGAGTCATCTTCAGCCAGCAGGATCGTAGCGCTCAGAGGTAACTTGCAAAGACTGACCAACCAGGCTCTGGAGAGAGCTATGCAGGAACCGGAGAGGAGCCTTTCTGATCACATTCTGTTAAGTGTGATCTCAATCATGTTTTCTAGCAGCCTGCTTGGAGAGAAATGTGGCAAGCATTTAAACCACTTGCTGAAGACTACTACTTCACCAACAGTGGTGTAGCCATAGGCATGAACTCATGTCAGTGAAATCAAAAAGGCAGCTCAGCGGATTTTCAGGAGGGACAGGGAGCAGACTCACTGGATTTACTGGAAATCCTAAAAAATAAGTAGAAGTAATGAAGTAGGTGGCAAGAAAAACTGGAGTGTAGGAAAATTTTGGCTCACTGACATACAGGACAAATCCACACCTTCCAGCTCGTTGGCTGTTACAGCTGGCAGCCTTCTAATAATTTATGTGTACATTTTTCATTGAAATATTTGTTTTACAAAAGTTTTTAGAAAAATGTGACCTACCAGCCACAGCATGTATGGCACGCAATACTGCAAATAAATCATAAGGGCAAGATGAATGTCTGGTCCCTGGGTGGGAGTGTAATCACTGATTTTGGTGAGGTTGCTCCACCTTTTTCAGTCCGCGCTCTCTCTGGTCAACAATTCGCTCTGGAGAATGTCTTTTGATGCCGTATTTGTTTATATCATGACTCTAAAAAATCTAAATTTCAGACTGTTGTTGAATTTAACTCCCAGGTCAAAGTATTGTAGCCTGACACATGTTTTAGCTTCATTGCTGCCAAACCCTCCAAACTAATCCAGAAGAGTAACATGGAAAGCAAAAGTAACATTCTGCCTAATCAGCTCCTTGATTTGGTCTGGTATAGATCCACCAAAAGCCCATGCTAGCACTGCAAAGGAAAATTGTAAAAGTGCATTTACAAAGACATTAAAGGTTCGATAAAATACGGTTTCACTACGTGTTTATTACTATATTTTTTAAAGAAATACCTTCATAGAGAAGTGCTTGCAGACTGCATTCTGTCTTCACTACCAGCTTTTCTTATAGCTATGTCCCCATTTCCTTCCTTGATGCCTCAAGAGATTTTTCAGAACTTGTTCTCTTTCTGTTATCTATATTTTATTTTCTTTAGAAAAAAAGAAAATGTTTTTTCATTTTTTTCTACAGTATTTTTCCATTAAGTCTAGTTTGAAGTTCCTCTCAAAATTAAGTTCTGCAGTGACTGTAATTTCTCTAATTCCTAAAGTGAGCCTCCTGTCTGATCTCAGCCTTCTACTTCCTCTCTTTCAATATTCCTGATAGCAAAGAGCTTTGTAAAAGCCATTTAGAAATGAGGAGATACACAAAAATAATGCCAGCCCTCAGTTCTTCAACAGAGCAATTTATATTTTCTGGTAAGGGCAGAAGAGTGAGTTGTTTTGTTTTATTAAAAATGCAAAAGTTAACAGCCCTGTAAACGGCTGAGAAGAAAATCCCTGTGTTCAGGCTTTAACTCGGTGGCTGTGCGCTAATGGAGAGCCTGACGCAGCAACTGGCCTGGTGCATCTGGGGAAAGTCCACAGGACAGTTAGAAGTCCACAACCAAATGTGTCCGGTCTCAGCTAATTATCTCTAGTTAATGGAAGCAGAGGGGCACTTCACTCCAACATCTATGGTAAGAGGAGAAAAAATAATCCCTGGAGATGTTTCCATTGTCTGTGAAGGGTGCTACACGGGGAGTTGAGCCTAGACCACTGGCTGTTAGCAGGCTAAAGCTAGATGTAGGATCCTGCCGTGTCGGTAAGTTGTGAGCGAAAGGTAAGTAAGACTTAGACACCATCCAGAAAGTTGCAGGCAGCCAGTTACAAACAGTACCATCTGGCCACCCCTGCAATCATCTCTAGCTTCTGTTTTGGTGGTGCACATCCACTGTCTCTTGTGGTTGTCAGAGTGGCTGCAAGTTCCTGGTGGAAATAGTGGGATCAACTACTGGAATCATCACTCACTGCTTGGAAAATGCACTTCTATGCATTTTGCATGGACTAATTAGTTAGCAATAGGATCTATTCATCGTGGTAACTATCCCTTTGAAAATGGCATCTTTAATACACACTTGGAATATTTGGGTGGAAAATTTATCTTTGGCTTTAAGAGTTGAGGGAAAATAATCTGGCCCTTTTCCTTGCCTAGTCTGCTCTGTGCAAACGATCCGAGAGCAGAGCCTGCAAGGCGAGCCAGGCAAATCTAAGCTCTCTGTTACGCCCACTGCACCACTCCTGTCCCTTCCCCAGCTGCTTAAACAACGGCTCCTCTCTTTTTTTGGTACTGCCACCCAACGCCCAGGTGCTGTTTGGCTTCTTTGCATTTGATTTGGCTGTTTCCTACCGCTTCCTTGCCCTAGTACGCCGGCGTGCGCTCGGGGGCAAGCCTGTGTGCAGTTAGGCAGAGCGCGTTGCCGTCTCCAAGTGCAGGCTCGAGAACTCGGTAATGACCGGAAAAACGCTGGTAACAGTAAAGAAGTGGGTAACATCTTTGCTTTAGTCTCCTGTTAGCGTTAGTAATATTCACCTTAAAGCCCTAAAAACCTACCTGTTCAGAAGGATGAATAAATGACTTGATTGCTTAGTCAGATAGAAGAATCAGCTAAGATCTAACAGTATCACCAACCTGAAGGGATCTAATTCTGGCTTTCAGTAAAGCCGTGTAAGAAGATCATTTTCACAACCATGGGAATTGTTACATGACTGCAAAAATTTTCCCATAGAAATGGAAACATCCCCCTTCCATACCTTCTGCTCACTTATGGCTGTGAACTACAGCTCTGGCTGCCAGTGCAGCGAATAGAGGGAAAAAAAGGGGTGAGAAAGAAAGAAAGTGCGTGTGGGGAACCCTCCAAAGCACAAAGCCACAGCTTGTGACACCAGAGGGCAATGTTCTCTTGCAATATCAGCTGCCAGACAAAACCACAAGCCTGAAAAATCTGCATCACAGGCAAAAGCTCTTTTGAAAAAAGACCACAGTTTTGAAAAAAACAAAGTTTACACAGGGTAGTGTGCGAAGCTATACTATCAGCTTTGCAGCTTTCCATGACATATAGGTACTGGTTACCCAGAATGCTTTTTAAATCAATTTTAAGTTTTAGAATGCATCATACGTGCAATGTCAGCAGACATACAATGTCAAGGAAAGAGGAGAATCTCAAGCACATATGTGCTCAAGGTAAACATGGTATAAAATCCCCTATGTTCACGTTTTTTCTTTGAGTGTACAAAATAACCCCAAGTCTTACCTCAACATAACTGGGAAACAATTGCTTCTGTAATGGCTCCGTAAAGATCGAGGTACCATTAAGTTAATAAGCATATGTGACATTGGAATAACAGTTAAAAAGTCAGTAATGCCCCACTTTTCTTTAATAAAAGTACTGAAAACAGACATGCCCCCTTCTTCCCCTGTCTCGTTTCCACAGTGGGTTTACTAGCTTCAAAACTGAGTGAGCTGAAGTGATGCAGTGCCTCCTTTTCCTCCAAATAATACTAATAAAAAAAAGGCCCTGTTGGTTGCCTGGTCAGGGCTGTGCTGGAGCACGTTGGAGCCCCTGGGAAGGTGCCTGTGCTCAGGCAGAGCTGAGGCCCTGGATGATGGGCAGCCCTGCTGCAATGCAGCAGCCCTGCCTGCAGGACACGGCCATGAATGTCTATATCTACCCTTTGCTATGCTGGGTGGGAGGGGCGGTTTGTCAAAAATAGAGGATGCATGCTGTGAAGATGAGGAGGCAGGATGGTTCAGTGTTACTCCTGCTGAAAGAACTAAGGGGCTTCAAGAGAAATCAGCTGATAATGGACTCAAAACAATGTCTTCATAGACAGAAGCTGGAAGTTTAAACTGATTTGTGGAAAGTGATCCAGTAAGGACTATTTAACAAACAGATACCACCTTTGTTTCAAGGATTCATTAGCCAAGAACCTGTGGAGCTGGGAGAGACTAGAGAGAAAGCAGCACTGTAGGCTCTCCTTATTTCTGTACTCTTCCCTAGGGACCTGCTATGGCCACCAGTGGAGACAGACTTGCAGGAGAGGGACCGCTGATTTGAGCAGGTACTGTTTATATCTTACAAATTTAATTTTAGTTGCTGTTGTTTTTCCACTTTGTAATGAATAATGCCATTTCATATTTTCTTTGGGTAGAGAAAGGGAGAACGTGCATACCTTTAAAGGTTAGAGGTTACCTGTTTCTTCTGCCTCCCTCTGCCATTCACAGCTGCATCAAATCCACATTATCACTTTGTCTTAATTATCACATTATCTTCTAGGGGATTTCAGATATCTTCTTGTGGTTTATGAGCTATATTGACCTCACTCCTGTGCAAGGATTCTATATGAACTTTTGAAAGAGACTGCTTAAAACTGTGCAGATAAATAGGAAGGGGGATAACATGGAACAAGTCTTGGTCAGAGGCACATTGTGTCAGGCTATCCTGATGACTGTTTTATCAAGGAAGATTGATAAGAATCTTCATTCATGTGTCTAGAAAAAAAAGAGATGGTTCTGTAGACAAAAGCAGTAGATCAAATCTATCTGACCTTGAGCAAAGCATCTGATGCAGTGTCACACGGGAAATTATGAGCTAAAATGATGAAGATGGAGATTATTGCAGGAACTGGTATGTGGTAAGGAGCTCTCTAAATGAGAGATGACAATGAGTCGTGCTGTGAGGCAAATGATCAAGCTGAAAGAGGTTACTAGGCAATTACCTCAAGGACTGGTCTCAGAACAGATCTTATTTAATATTTCCAATAAAGACCTTGGCATAAAAGATGGGAGTGTGATAATAAAATTGGCTGACACATATAGGAAGCACCTGTATGTATGGTGTGTATACCATATGTGTATGGCAGTACTGGAGTATTGTACATTGACATGGGGTGATCTTGAGGACCAGAAGGCTAGAAATGGATACAGTAGGAGACAGGCCAAGGACATACATCTTGGAACTAGTAGCATCAGTCTGTGCTAAGATCTCAGTGGTGGGAAAGGCCATTTGGGAGAACATCTTTTACCAAAAGAGATCAAAAGAGGTTGGCTTAGTTAGCAAAGTAAAATGATGGGGCTGGAGAGGGTGGTTGTCTCCTATAAGCATGTCCCATAGGAGACTGCTGGGATCTGAGAAGAACTAATTTTACTAAATGATGTGTTTGTGACAAAGCTATTTGGGGATGAACCAGCCATAAATCAGTTGCAGCTGCAAACTGGAAAGATTTCTTACCATCTGAAGATTGAGAGTATGGAGCCATATTCTAGAAGGAATAGTAAAGCCAAAAAAAAAAAAATTAGTTTTAAGATGATACTTGGGAAGCTTGTATTTTTTATTTTATGATAATATCTGCTTGTAATGACTGAAACTGGACTCAGCTGCTCAAATGTCCTCTTCCTAGTCCTACAATCTTTTCAATCATTTGGTTATAGGCAGTCTTGCTTTTACTTAAAGTGTACTGAATTCTTTCATTCAAATAGGCCAGGTTCAACAGAGACGGTTGCCATCCCAAGTGCCTGTTAGCACAATAACTAAGATAGACACCCAGGTAGGAATTGAAACAGGTCTCATACTATCCTTGGAGAAAATAAATAAATGGAGGTAGACAGAACCTTCACTCCTTTCTCCTTCCAAATTCTTATGCCAGAGTCTTAGTAATGTGTTTCTCCTTTCAAGCTGCACTGAGATAAAACGTGCACCAAGCTGGCGTAGTGTTGTAGATTGTAAGGCCAGAACAAACTGCTTCGGTCAGCCGGTCTGACCCTTGGCATTTTTCACGGCTATGTGGTACATTGCTTTCACTACCTTATCTGACAATGTCTCATCTGAAACCAATGACCTGCGGGGCTTTTCTTGTGCCTTGGAAGAAGAATTGGACGATTTCTATACAGCAAAGAATTTATTAAAATTGTTCTAGTTCTTTTCTATGTTTATGAGCTGTCCTTAAGTTGATTGATGTTCCTAAAATATTTCATTCAAAGTCATTCAGTGTTGCTGGTATATTTGAGACGAAGAACTTTTCATATGGTACTTACTATTCCTGTTAATCTGTAGTTTGTTAATCAGTATTTTTGTCATGATATATAGTAGGTATTATAAGGCTGGTATCATAAGGCTTTTGATGTTTCTGCTGTTCCCTGACTCGATGGGTCATAAGCCATCCAAGCACTTTCAAAAAAACTACTGACCACTTCCCAAACAAACACTTCTGTATTTGGGTAGGCTTTTGAAACACATTTCCTTTCCACAAGTATCTTTGACTACAGAAGTGTCCTGCAGACGAACGTTCACTCAAAATGATGGCTGGTGCTGTGATGCAGTTAACACTGGAACGGGCCCTGGGTTTTACTGTGGGCGTTCAGTTGCAGACATCACCTTGCTCAGTTTTGCAGTTTTATAGCACTGCTAGTAGCATACTTAGCCAAAACTTGTAGTCATCAGCTTTGGTCATCCCTAATCTTGTCAGCTCATGAGCGTGTGAATATTACCTTTTTTCCTATAAATTGTTCCCTCGAACAGTTGCTGCTTGCCTGGGTAATTGCTACTATGTTTTATCTGACAGTCTTGATATGTGACCTTCATTACGGTGACTTCCACTAGAGTTAGCCACAATATACAACGAGGACAGAAAGATATCAGTACCTGACTTTCCTATATCTGTGGAAAGTGCATATGTGTATTTTATGTAGATTAACATGCACACCTATAAACACAGATTAATCTAATTCTGCATTGTTCTCAAACCGTGGGCGTGATTAACACATTCAAAATGAGAATCTTGTTTGTTTAGTTTTACATGTGTATTGCGGAATTAGGAACAATGGAAGAAAATTACATCAAGCACTGCTTTGCTGCAACTCCCAACTCCTCAGGAAAAAAAACCCTGCAAGGATATAGGCATAGCTGCTTGTTCTGCAGAGATTCAGAAAAATACTGCTTACCATCTGTTGAAAAATAGTAACAAGACTACATGGCGCACTTCCATGGGATTTTTGTTTATTCCAAACACTGTAGCAGAACCAGAATCCTTTGAGGAATGGGAAGAATAAAATAGCAGTGTATTTTCCATATGAGAAAAGCAAGATTTTCTATAGGAGCAAATGTGAGAAGGAAAGCAAAGAGGAAAATGAGTTAATAAAACTAGTGGAAATTTCTGAGTATGGATGATTCTCCCCTTCTGCATGTCAAATTCTTAGATGACTAGTATGTTTAAAACTTCCTTTGGATAATCTCGTAGCGAAGCTAGGTACTGAATTAAAAGATGAAGAGATGAGTGAAAACTCCCCATCATTTATATTTGCAGCTGGATGTTTAAGGATGTTTAAACTTGCCAGAGCATATTTTCACTGGGAGCAGAAGGAAAAGTATTATTCTACATCTCTCAGAAAATACAGTTTTATTTGCAGACTGCCTAATAACCGTTAATCAAGTATTTCCTCCACCCGTTACCTGTAGGAATATACTAAAACCATAACCTCATACCTCCCAACAAACAGCGACTGAAGTTTTCTTTGTTCTCTCACGATCTTCAGAGGCTGCAAAGTGGCAGCCTGTTCAGAGAGCACCCCTGTAAAGCCTCGGTTCATTTTGCCTTTATTTCAATGTCTACAACCATAGGTTTGGATGTACGAGGATTTATGGTTCATTCTCTGCTTCTTCTCGATATTTTAAGTTCTCATAACTCAGACACAAAGCACTGGAGAGAGAACCTACAGAAACAATGTGCAGCGTGAAAAGGGGCACCTTTTTTTCTTGCGAGGCTTCACATCTTGGAAGATGTGGATAGCGGGTTTTTGTTCCCTGCCGGAGGGGGTACCGGCTCCTTGACATGATTCACGGAGGCAATAAGCGGAGGCATGTGGCTGAGCGCGCCGGGCAGCGGAGAAGTCATTAGCACAGCAGATAAACTGCTGGCAGTGGGTCTCGCCTCCCCCTCTGCCTGTCATTCCGTCGTGCTTGCTGTCAGCTCTAACGATGTGCTCTGCAGGCCCCTCTCTTCAGCGAGGATGCTGTTTGTTTTCTGTGCCGGACTGTTGCTGCTTTTTTTCTCCTTGTTCCTTGCCTTAAGACCTCTTCAGAATAAACAGTGACATGCTGGAAACCTTGTCTTATCACAATCATACTTATAATAAAAATAGATGAGGATCATCACTGAGGATCAAAAATGATGGAGTAGAAAAGAAAATGGGATCATTAGCTTTAGGTTGAGACCTGGGCAGGATGCTGTGCCTACAGGCTGAGACGTGCAGCAAAAGCGTTAGCCGTGATGTCTGGCATTTAGTCTTCAATCTTTTAGTCTATAGATGTTTGATCCAGTATATTTATCAACTCGCATAAGATCAAACACTGTCTGGTAATTAGTTTGAGAAAGAGCAAAAACCTATCAATAAGCTGTGTGAGTGAATATATACGCTTTGCTATCTCTGTTTCTCAGAATAAATTCACTTTGACAAGATACATGCAGTCCTTGATCTTAAATATAAAGATCTGAAGCTGGAAGTGAGGATGAGTAAACAACATACAATTTAAATACTATGTACAATTATTCATTTATTTCTATAATTTTATTTTTGTCACCTTAAAGTATTGAAATACTAATTAATTGTTAATTGTACTGCGAGGGTTTCTTATCAGTGAAAACAGGAATTATATCCTTAGACATTCTGTGCCTTTGGAAATCTTCTATTTCTCTACTTGGGAGCTCAGTAATAATGAGGAATTTTCTATATATGCTGTAGCACAGTAATGGTGCTGTTCTGAGCCTGTTATGTCCAGATTAGATTAAACTGAGAAAATTAGTTCTTATCATAATGCTGCATTAAAATTTTAGAAGTAGGACAATATAAAACGAGAATTTGACTTTATTATCTACAGAAATATGAAGGCAGTTACATTTATGCTATTTATCATATCCAATTAGATTGTGCTTGTGAAAACAGAAGAACAGTTGGCCTTCAGTCTTCAGTGTGGTTTTTCACAAACTTATGTGATATTTCCCAATATCCCAAACTGCCAGCCCACAGTCTGTGCATCACTGAGGTCACATTTAACAGCAGCTGAAGAGCTCATGTGATTCATAGGTGCAACTAGCAGTGACAAATTTCACTCCTGAATAATTAAGGTCTTGCATTTTTATGTTGTTTTTGAAGCTGCTCCTGCTGATTTTAAAGTCAGTGGAAGATTAACCATTCATTTCACAGCCAGGAGTGTCAGACTCTTAAAGAGCGCTTTGATTTGCTCTTAAATCTAAAATTTGATCTTAAATCTTAAGTATGAATTTCTATGCTTACCAAAACCGGTCTGGAAAACTCCTGGAAGGAGAGTGCTCTGCTATAATGGTAGCTATCACTTCTGAAAATGAGAGGGAAGATGCTCAAGGGATCACGCTTGGAGAACAGCTCCGCAGTCTTTGCACGGTGGCAATACTGTTAAGCAGTTGAACGCCCATCCTTTCATCTGTGATGTGCTTTCATGTGTTCTTAAATTTCATAAACTGCCAAATGAGGTATTCAATAGTAAGTGGTAAGTTACAGTTCTTATTTTAACAACCAACAATTAGTCCAGCAAATGATGGGGTTTGATCCGCCAAAGCAGTTTTGGACATTAACAGACAAATGGTGAGATAAAATAATGATCAGAATGAGTCTAAGCTCAGAAATTTACCTGTTGTACTGCTAGTGAAAAATCCTTAGATGGTGATAAAGCTGCAGTGTGATAGTCCCGGACTGGTCCCCAGGAATACAGGTCTGCCCCGTGCTCATCATTCCCAGTAGATCGACCAAGAAAAATGTGGGACTGTTTTTCCATGGCTGTGTGGGTTTTGGTTCAACCTGCCCCATAGCCAGGATCTCATGTGGTGTTCTAGTCTGGGGCCAGGTTTTCTTCTGAGCCTCGTTTTTCTTCTGCCCCAGCCTACAGGTTTTAGCACATACGCAGCTACGCGAGTCCCTTCCATGAGCTGGTCATCACTGGCTGGTTGCCAAGATCCCTACAAACACTCGTCGCCCAATTTGTTTCAGCCTTGCAGAGGACACCTAGTACTTCCCTCAGTACACGTCCTACCCTGAGATGGCGTATATTCTTAAATTCTGACAAGAAATTATATTTAAACAAAAAAAACCCCTCCCAACCTTGGAAGACTGTCAGGTGTGTGATGACAGTAGCTCCTTTAGATCAGTGTGTTTCATATAAACGACATTTTGTTCTGCACAGTGACAGTCTGTGATAAGTTCTGTTATTACTGAACAGGAGAAACAAATCTGGTTATCCTGATACGAAAAAAACCCTGTCAATGTTAAATATATCTTTTTAAACCTAATCTGTTACAAGTTACTTACCTGCTGGGCAAAATATCTAAGATGTAAACATTTTTCTTGCAAGAAGCCTTCTAACAGAATGATGTGTCAGAAATTTACCTAATCCCTTTCAAACACATAAGCATTTAAGGAAATCAGTTATTTATTTCTTTTTGGTGGTGCCCTCCTTTGCTGTGAACGTTAACAGTGGGATATACAGTGCTCTGCATTCGTTGGTGTAAGAGAAAAATAGCTGTGCTTGTCTACTGCTATTTTTTCCCTTTCTTGGAGAATGATCCACCACTTGTAGAACAGGCAACCTTGATGGAAGGTGGGCAAGGAAAGAAAGAACCTCAAAATTATTTGCATGTGGCATCACGAGAAAAATACTTTTTAAATAAGGAGACTCTGTATTGTCATTTAAAACTATAACCCTCAACTTGGATTTACATCTTCATGACAGGAAGGGATACATTAAATATGTTACCACTAAAATATAAAGCACTACTGAGGCTATCAAATATACTGAAACTCAGTTTGGAGTCATGGCACTTTAATACCAGCAAGAGTTTTTTACCCTGAGGGACAGAGCTTGGAAAATATTTTAGTTAATTTAAAAAATTAGATCTATCTGAGAAACTCCCCTTAGTTTTAGTGGTATGACATAAATTCTAATGGCTCTAAGTCTCCTCTAGTTTCAAAAATATAAACGACTTCTTAGGCTCAGTTAAAAGGACAAACTAATTCCTCTGCTCTCTCAGTCTTTAGTTCAACCTGCTGCTAAACTGTCACTGGACTGAGTCTTGAATCTGTTACCACAGGATAGTCAACACAAGGAATATTTTTCCCTACCCCGCCATACTCATAAAGTTTACCTTCTTTTAATACGTGATTCAGACTTCTGAAAACAGGCAGTGACATTCTGAAGGTGATATAGGAATTATTGGCTTGCTCGTCTCATGTGTTTTTACTGCGTTTTTGTTACTGGGTTTTTTTTTGCTTTGTCTGTAGCTTCTTGGTTTCCTTATTGGAAATCTTGGCTTCCTTATTCCCGACAGCCCATCCTAGACGCGTCTGGGCCGTGGCGTGACCTGCAGGGCTCCGCTTTCTCGTGCCTGCACCTCCCAGGGCAAAGCAGCCCGTCGCGCGTGAAACGTCGGGGATGCTCTGAGTGCGGGGTGAGGCAGCCCGCGCCCGGCTGGAGCGCGTGTCCCGGCTGGAGCAGAGCCCAGCTGCCTGCTTCGGCGATGGACATACTGGTAGCATCCAGGCGGTATATTTTGCCAGATCAGCCCCTTGTTTCTGGCATAAGCAATTATCAGAGACTGCTCTCTTTTTCAACACAGGTTAAAGGGTTAGGAGTTAAATTTCCTTGATTTTCAGTGTAAAAAAAAGAAAGAGAAAATGTAATTTCTTTTTCCATCAATCAATCTCCTAGCTAATGAATGGCATCTGTCTTCTTCCACATCTGACTGAAGGGTACATTTAGCTGCAATCTGATAAAAAAGCAACACACTTTTTTAAAAAATAATTTTTTAAAAACAGCATAATTATTTGATATTATTATTTAGTATCAACTTCATAACAGAGCTGAAAACTTGCAAAGTTCAACCTTCAGCTCCATTGTAATTGAAAGTGTTGGTATAAACATTGGAATAAAAGCCCCAAACAGGGCTTTTTGTGCTTGTCATTTTATATGAATGTATCAAAAGGAGTTTACGGTCAAAATACTGTCATGAATCATGGGATTAAACAAAAAGAAAGTAATCCAGTTTTGCACTGGGAAATCATGTAAAAACCAGGAAAAAAATCCAGGATTATCTGTGGACAGTGTTTTTAGTGTATCAGTGCAAATCACGGAAGTCTGGTGTACTTAGTCATGCACAGAGCCCTGCTAGCTTCAGTGAGACTCCTGGGAAGAATGAAAGCTCGTTCTACAAATTCGGGGTTTGTAGCATTTCATATGATGAAGCTCTATTAAACATATTTGTACAGCTCATCCTTGGGATTAAAAAATACTGTATATCACAGTGTCACAGAATTGTTAAGGTTGGAAAAGACCTTTAAGATCATCAAGTCTAACCATCAACCCGACACCACCGTGCCCACTAAGCTATGTCCTGAAGTGCCACGTCCACATGTTTTTTGAACACTTCCAGTGATTGTGACTCCACCACCTCCTCCCTAGGCACTCTGTTCCAATGTTTGATCACTCTCTCAGTAAAGAAATTTTTCTTAATATCTAGTCTAAACCTCCCCTGGCACAACTTGAGGCCATTTCCTCTCCTTTGATCATAGTGATCCAAATTCTGTCTTGCACAGGGAATCTTTAAGAGTTTTATGGGCAGAGGAACATGCATTTCAATATTATTAATAGCTTGTAAGCAGTCATTTGTATCTATAAATATAATTACTCTTAATAGAAGAAAAGGATTTTTATTGCTCTTTTTTGTATGAATAGCGTTACGATTTTGACATCCACTTATTCCTCTCTGGACATTCTCACTACGAGTCCTACCCAAAGGTTAATATCTCCTCTCCTGTAAACACCTAGGCTCTTTCACTCATTTCCTCCCTACATACCAGCGCATTCAACCATGCACCATAAGTTCCTGTCCTTTTTACAGCTACCATCTCAAAGTTATCAGCTGTTACCAGCACTCTAGAAAAGTTACAAAACTGAGTCTTTATCGACATATCACTATAGTGTCTATATGAGTATTTGAATGCCATATAAATGTCCTGTTTGATGCACATACAAACATTATCCCTAAGCAGGTGTAGGCATCCTTTTAAACTGTGCAACAGGCTGTGCTAATGTGCTTTTCAGGATGATGGACAGAATGAGACTATTCATGAGTCATTGACAAAATACTCATAAGTGTTTCTTGTTCTCATACTGATACCAGAAATAGAGGAGGTCCTCATCTCTGAGGACTTGGGGGCAGAGGCAGTGAAATGTTTTGGATGAGCCATTCAGCAGCAGGAGGATAAACAGCCCCGGGCAATGCCCGCGCTGCAAGGAGCTGCAGGGAGAGCTGCCATTTGGCCAAGTCAAAACAGACACAGAGCAAAAGCCTATGCCCTGGTGATGTGTTGCAGTGACGTGCCGGCTGTTTGCAGTCCTTGAGCTAAGCAGGAGCTCCAGTTGAGCGGATGTGCGGCACTTTGTAAGCGGTGACCAAAGCCTCGGAGGACGGTGTTTTTCCTGCATGACTCAGGATCACAACCTTGTATCTCTTCTGTTTGACTCACTCTACCACATTTGCCCTTTTTCCTATTTGGCACCTTCTTAAAAGCACACTGCCAGAATACTGCTTCAGACTTAACGTATTGTTTCACTAGATTCATAACTATATAACAGTTTTCACACTTCTGTTGCATTTCACACAGATCACCAGATAAGATGCCTGAAACAACTCTTGATCAATGATTCGTGAGCTGCCTGTTTGAATCCCTCACAAGCTGTTTTCCACTGCATTAGAAACAATTCTTTTTTTTTTTTTTTTACCATCAAGTAGACAAACAAGAAAATATGAAATTGAGGTTGGAGGAAAATGAAAGTAAGTGTCATTTGGGGTCCATTCTACCTCAAACAAACAATTTTTATACAAGTTTGTGTTATTTAACACTTTTAAATATTGGAATTTTCAAAGCAACAGCAAGAAGAGCCCAAAGTCTTGAATATTTCCATGTTCTCTATCCCCTCTCTTTGGTATGAGGCTATTTACTATATTTGAGCACAACTTTCAGTCATTTCAGCTCCTCGTGATAGTCAATTTCTCCTGGAAAATGTACTCTTCACTTCAACTCATACTTGACCTTAGTTTGAGCAAGAAAGGTAGAAAAATCTAAGTTTCCAAGCTGTGTCTTCCACCTGTGATCTTGTCCTGCCAGTGCTCTGTGTGAGCTGCAGAGTACTGCTTTGCCCCAGCTGGCGGTGAAGGTACTCAGCAACTGCCCTCAGGGTCAGGCCACATATAAGACTGACAAACTAACAACTTTGGTGAACCTGTGTCTGTCTGCAGTGCAATCTTGAATAGTTTCTCTGACTGGAATCAATATATTGTGAAAGAAGTGAGATAAGAAAAGAGATGAGAAGGAATTTGTGCTAGTAAAAGTTTTTCCCGTCTCTCTGCAGACATCATCAGGTTGAAGGATATGCTGTTTCTCATCTGGATTTGCTGGAATTTTGTTTGATTAATTAAAATAGCTTCTTTCATACTCTGTAACCTTTAGCTGAGTCTCTTTAACCCCACCCTCCACCTACACAGAAACAAAATATTTCCGAAGTATAAATGAAGCTTTTGCATGTGGCTAAGAAAACTGGTGAATCTGGAGGTGCAAATAAATGGCAGGCAATATGGACCAAAGTTTTCAAGTAAGAAAGACAAGCCTTCTTAAAAAAGAGTGGAGAAGGATGCAGATAATCCACACCCTCCTTTACGCTTCTATTCTCTGGAGTTTCTTCTCCTTCTGTCCCAAGTAGCAGAAACCAGAAGTTTTGGTGATGTTGTGATGGCCCTGAGCACCTGTGAAGTCTCTACAGTATTGCCTCTCTAGTAGGACACTCTCTGCCTCCTGGAGGACATGCAGCATGAAACCCAGGCTCCAACTATCTCATTGCTGAACTTTAGTTAAGGTGATTAATTACCTATCTGTGAGTAAGCTTAGGCACAGAAAACCAGCATCACTCTTGCCTGGACATAAACAAACTGGTGGAGCACCACAAGCCCAGGGCAGGATGCTCTGTGCACTTTTGCCTTTGGTTTGCATAAGGGACTTGGTATAAGACAGGTCTGGGTTGGCTTTGGAGGGTGAGTTTTTCAGATTCAAAGAGTGGGCAAGTAGCTCGCAGAGGAATAAGCCACGAGAAGCAGGAACATTTCCATACGTTCTTCTTCCTCCTTAGTTAGCATACGGGATAGTTGTTTTCTCCTGTCCACAATGAAAGTTAAATGCTATATAGATACATATCAAGTGGCAGATCTGACTTAAATAGGTGTACAACAGCTCAGAACAAGCTGTGTTACAGTGCTGCAGTGGGAAGCAATACCAACCCAGTCTCCTTAGTCAGAGCCCTGTCTGGATGCCAAGGGTTGAGATAAGGCCCAGGTATCTGTTAGTGTCACCAGCATTTCTCCCCTTTTTTGAAAAGGCAGCCTAAAGGTAGCTTCACCCAACAGAGATGCAAATTTGAGTGTTCCAGTTCCAGTGGCAATTTCTCACCCTTTAATGCCTCCTCTTCAGCGCTATCCTGAAGGACCGATGGTGGAGTTGGCCAGCCCTGGGGAAGCGCAGCTCTCTGAGAACTGCAGTGCCTTCCAAGGTGCTGCTCTTACATTCCTGAAAGACTGGCATTGCTATGGACATACCTCCTGTTTCTCTGTCCTGCAGCAAGGCAGGTTGTTCTCCAGATCTTTCCCTGGGAGAAATTATCTCTGCTTGTGGCTCCCCGATGGAAGTAACAGACTAGAGGATAGGAAGGCTGTGGTTGCTCTAGTGACTCTGCTTACATTTGCGATGTGAACGGGCTACCAGGAGAACCCTGCCCAGTGTCTGACCGGCACTGCTGATCCACCATTTCAAGTAGCACTGGATGAAAATACCTCTCGCCTCTGTGTGAGCTTCCCGAGCCTGGGCTGGGGAAAGCCTGGGCTAGCTCAGGAGAAAACAACTCTGTACATGTAATATCTCTCTTTCAGTTGTACCTTCAAGTAACAAGCCCCACGGGACAAAATAACGTTATCATCTGTTTCTGCTATCATCTGTGACTTTAATATTCATTCACAAGATGATTTTACAGAAATTTTAATAGGGTGTTATTTCTGTTTGTTATGAACACACAGCGCTTCTGTTCCAAACATTTCGTTCTGAAATACCAGAAAACGGCTTACAGAAGCCTCGTCAGAAGAGGGACAATTAACAAATAAGAAAGGAAGTGAACAGCCTACAAGTTTTGAATCTAACAGAATACCAAACTAATTATGTGCAGGAGTGGCAAGGCAGTGGCGGGGCACAGGAATGACAACTGAACCATGAGCATATATAAAAGCACACTTGTGGGACTGCAATTGCTCATTCCATAACGAGTGGATGCACTGAACTTAGGATGCAGATAAAGATGAGAAATCCTTTTTGACATGTTAGATGGGTGTCTCAGGCTCTAGGGTAAAAAAAGTTACATTTGTCAGATTAAAAATTACAACCCTCTTAGAGGCACTGAAGTGAATTATGATGACTCTTTTAAAGGTCTCTGTCACAACTCCATTGATCTTTGTCACTTTAATCACTGACTTTAATAAACTGGTCCATAGAGAAAGGGTTTTTTTGTCCTCCAATATACCTTCTCTTCAGCTCTGATTGTTAACTAACTGCAACTGATTAGCAATAAATAAAATCAAAATGAATTTAAAACTAAAACAGCTTTTTCTGACTTGTGGAATCAAGCTCATGATTGCACAAAAAGATGCTTACAGTCTCTGGTTCTTCATGGAAAGGTCTCCAAAGGTGATTTCCAAATATTATTACAATGATAATTTAGTGTGATAATAGCGTGATCATTACAATGATCAATTAGTGTGGTCAGCAGGAGTAGGGAAGTGATCGTGCCCCTGTACTCGGCACTGGTGAGGCCGCACCTCGAATCCTGTGTTCAGTTTTGGGCCCCTCACTACAAGAAGGACGTTGAGTTGCTGCAGTGTGTCCAGAGAAGGTCAACAAAGCTGGTGAGGTGTCTGGAGCACAAGTCTTGTGCGGAGCGGCTGAGGAAACTGGGGTTGTTCAGCCTGGAGAAAAGGAGGCTGAGGGGAGACCTTATTGCTCTCTACAACTACCTGAAAGGGGATTGTGGTGAGGTGGGTGTTGGTCTCTTCTCCCAAGTAACCAGCGATAGGACAAGAGGAAATGGCCTCAAGTTGCTCCAGGAGAGGTTTAGATTGGAAATTAGGAAAAATTTCTTCACCGAGAGGTCAAGCATTG
This sequence comes from Phaethon lepturus, assembly GCF_000687285.1. Taxonomy (NCBI): domain Eukaryota; kingdom Metazoa; phylum Chordata; class Aves; order Phaethontiformes; family Phaethontidae; genus Phaethon; species Phaethon lepturus. The sequence goes on from NW_010564005.1 coordinate 23,208, forward strand.
GAACAGGATGCCCAGGGAGGTGGTGGAGTCACCATCACTGGAAACGTTCAAAAAATGTGTGGATGTGGCTCTTCGGGACATGGTTTAGTGGGCATGGTGGTGTTGGGTTAACGGTTGGACTTGATGATCTTGAAGGTCCTTTCCAACCTTAATGATTCTGTGGAAAAAAAAAAATTCTCTTGTCTATCCTCATTATTGACTTTTTTTTCTGCTGCTTATCCAGCAAGCAGAAATTAGATTATTTCTGTTGTTTGTGATGTAAAGCAGCATTTGATAGTTTACTCTCACTGAGAGTAAACATGCTTACAGAAAATTATGCATAAAGGTGGCTAACACCACAGAAATGTCCTGCTGGAATTTCACAGCCCTTTCTCTTCTAACTGGCCACTATAGCCAGACTCAGATTTAATCCAGGAGTCTTCTGCTGCATCTGACTGGAGCTTGTACCCACATGAAGCTACAAGAGATGGTGAGTGAGTATGTGAGTAGACTTGGTTGTAAATAAGCCACAGCCTGAGAAGCACTTGTTTGGCTCTCTCTGGCAGTATCAGCAGCTAATAAATACTCTTACAGGAGTAAGGACCTCTGAAGAAGTCATGAACTGGAAAAGCAGATAATCTCTACTAGGGTTTATTGACTTCCACAAGTTCTTGATCAGGCATAACATCAGTATGCAGATGTAACAGGGTAAGGTCCGGGCTGCTGTGAGCATCTCTGCATGCCTGGCTCCTGGGACTGGTTATCTATACGCAGAGTCACTGCCTGACATGTGGAGGTTTGGATTGGTATGTCAAACGTTGGACCAGTTATGGGATCATTTTCAAACCAGGGGCCTACGGCTCTGTGTCTTAAATCAATCCTGGTTAACCCCTGAATTTGCAACTTAAATTATCCATTAGTTTCCCCAGCTGCAGCCCTTATCAAACCAGTCATCGCAATATACAGGCTGCGCATGTAAAAGGTGAGTTTTTGGGAAAGGCTCATACCTGGCAGAGGCTGAATACTTTCAAGATCCATTTTGAAGGAAGTACTTAGCACCTCATTGGTGTATTGCTAATTATTTTGCCTTCTATGATTAAAGTGACCTCTGTAAAGGACTGAGCAATACAATTTCAATGTTTTGTCTCTACATTTAGAGGTATAATAGGTTAACACAGATAGTTCTTTTAGTGCTTTAATTCAATTCTAATTCTTAATAGATGATTTGCGGTGGGTTAGCTACAATGGATTACTTCCATCACAGAAAAATCTTCAAGGTGGAAAAAAAAGTAGTGAAAATGTCCTTCCATTTTCTCCCTTTGAATCTAGCTGCTATATGGGGCCACCACTGAGTATAGCCTGGAAATGTGACATAATGCAAGTCTCCAAGGGAAAATGAGACTCTATTCTGTTAAGTATAGGCATTGCATGTGCTTTTCTGCAGAATGAACTGCCCCTTTTAGGACTCTGCTAGAGAAATGCTTTTTCTTAGAAATAATATCGTTTTTCCTTTCATTTCACTTTTTAAAAACTTTTTTTTTCCTGTGAAAATTGGAAACTTTATTCATTTTTGAAAACACTGAAATTTTTAATCAAAAGAAGAAAAGGAAAAATAACATCAAAGCTGGAATATTTTAATGGATGTTTTATATCTTATGTCTTTTTGGTTTAAAAGAAGTGCTCTCTCCCTTGAGATAGCCTTTCAGAAAAAAAAACAGAACCATCACTTACCTTAAAAATATAGGATGGTAACAACAATCTTAGCTTTACTCTATAACAGTAATCTAACAAAACTGACACTCTCCTGCTGATTCACTGCTGATATGGTCTTGCTAATAGGCAATCTTCTTAAGTTCAAAGCAGAGGAAAAGTTTGTGGCTTTGAGGACTGCATCATGGTGTGACGGGTCCTCTGTGTTGATGTTATTATTCTAGCGGAGGAGTACTGTTGCTGAAAGCCTTTAGTCAGCTCACTAGAGGAATATTTGAGAGTATAGCCATCCAAGACAACCCTATGTCACTGGAATAATGAAACTATCGACGGAGAGGGCAAGACTCACCTCTGACTCAAGTAGTTAGGTATTTGACTTGGAATTCCTTCCCACAAAACAACAGGTCTAAACTGCAACTGTTCTCTTGCTTGTTGTGCCAGCTGATCTTCATAAAGCATAGGATAAACAAAAAATAATTTGAGAGACTGGTATTTCAATAAGTTCCTTGTACCCACTCAGATACCACAATGCATGTATAAACATGTACAGAGTAACAAATGGTTAAGATTTAGTTTGTTTCCAAATCAATTTCCCTTCACTATACTGGTTCCTTTATTAGGCATGAAAAGCTTTTCTTCGGAACCAGAGTTTCCTCCTGGAGAATGTTATCAAAATTTGTTGGACTTGAAATAATCCCCACAGAAAAAGTAGGACAACACTATAAAAGATGTAATTATTTTCCATTTATTTATTTATTTTCTTTTGAAGATACTAAACTTCTTCTGAAACTGTTCCAACACTCCTGAAATAGAAATTTCATAGGTCAATGATAGGGAATTTGCAGCTAATGACTTTAGTGCAAGGAGTGGGGGTGAAAATTTTCTTCTATTATTTGATTTGTTAAAAAAATCAGTTTGTGAAGGAAAAGTTGATGGGAATAATTTTGATCTCTTGCAATTTTTATTTTTCTGGCCCATTTTCTGAATAGAAAAGCCTTTCTTGCCCATTCAGTCAACTTGTTGGATAACTGTAGTTTTGATAATCAGGCCTAGGTAAAGAAATCATTGAAAACTGTTGTTCCAAAAAACATCTCTTTAATGATTCCCTGTTCAACATTTTGTTCCATTAAATTCCTTCTTGTGTTTTCTTTGACTGTGTTACTGTGTTTTACTTCAATTTATCTCTGCTTACACACAAATGTAGTAAATGATGTTCATACATCTTGGTAAGTGAATAAAAGCTAGTCCATCACAGTACTCACTGAATAGAATAATCGTGAAGATGTGTTCAGAAAGTGGCAGCACGAAAGAGCTGGGACCTGAACACCAAAATCTTTGTGAGAAAGCCAAATGAGCTGCTGAAGACCGATTACAATCGATGACTGTTGAGGAAAGGTGGAGCAGAGGAGTAAGAGGTGTTCAAAGCAGAGATAGGCAGCATGGTATCATCTGTGTTCGTTACAGTGAAATCTAGGTGTCAAAAGTGACAAAAGAAACTAATGTGGGTTAGCAAAGTTGTGAAAAGAAGTATCAAATTCTGGCAGCCAAACACTTGTTAAAACGAACCCGGGGAAAAAAGAGAGAAGTGCTGGCTCGGCTGCAGCAAATGCCATCCCTGAATGAAACGTAAAACCATGCAGGCAGGGCTAACAACCCTCCTCCAACTATTCCTTCCTCCTTGCCCCCTAAAAAAGGAAAGAAAATAAAATCTGAACAGCTTAGATAGGACTTGTTAAAGTGCTTGTCATTTATTAAAAGCTCCACAAATGAGCATTGCCAGTTCCTCTATGATGGAGTAATGAGAGTAGAGGGAATGGCAAAACAATGCCTGTGAGCTTTGATATTTCCCTTCTGTGGAACCGGGTCAGTTGGCTTGGCATGGTCCCATGGACAGGAAATATAAGGCTACAAACCAGAGTGACAGACTCCAGTGCATCATATGGGTGGTTTCAAAGTCTGTTTCTTACTTGATAAAATTCATATATAGAGACTACTTTCCCCGAAGGAGAAAATTGATACGATTCTGACAAAGGTACCTAAGTCTTATAAAATGTGACTGTGTGACTCCTTTTGGTGCAGACAGGACTCAAGGGCATTCAGTATCATATACTGAGCATGTGAATTTGAAAAAAAAAAACCAACCACCACACCCCTCTCATCTTTCTCAGCAAGGTGTTCTGCCCCTTCTTTAATTCAATGGTAATTTTCTGTCAGAAGTCTGTTAGGAGCATGGCTGCTTCCCCTACTAGAGAGGATACCAACTCCTTAGATACCATGTCAGCAGTCCACACACGGGCATGTCAGGCCTTTAATCATAGCAGTGTTCCCTGTCATCTTGTGGGTAATGTCCAGAAGTTTAATGAAAGAAGAGTTGAGTGCTTTGCAGTTTCACGTGCATTTCTACCGATGTGTATAAAAAAATGTTCTGTTTTCACAAACCAATGCCACAGAAGCTCTTTTAATCTTCAGGAGGGTTGACTAAAACATTAACATTCAAACATGATGCATATTATTTTTCCTCTTGAAATTTGTTTCCACAAATAATTTCCAGCCTTTACTTTTCTGAATTTTGTTTTGTTCAGAAGAAAGGAGTGATTGAGCTTCTCATTTGCCATAGAAACATGCAACCCTGCCTAAGGTAAATATGATTTCTTCATCTAGTGGTAACTAGCGTAGGGGTTAGCAGCACCTCCACCTATTCCTGTAGGAGCAACCAAGACATACCCCAACAGCAGTAGTCCTCATACAGACTCCACCACTCTGCTGGCTGCTTTATCTCCTGTAGGTAGCTATTGCTGCTTGATTTTCCTCCACCATCATCCAGATGAACCATTGTCTTGGTTTCAGCTGGGATAGAGTTAATTTTCTTCCGGATAGCTGCTACAGTGCTGTGTTTTGGATTTGGGATGAAAATAATGTTGACAACATACTGATGTTTTTAGTTGCTGAGCAGTCAAGGACTGTC
>NW_010564005.1:27892-84494 GCF_000687285.1 Phaethon lepturus
CGCGTGCGGGCCTGCCAGTGAGCGGGCTGGGGGTGCACGGGGAGCTGGGAGGGGGCACGGCCAGGACAGCTGACCCAGGCTGGCCAAAGGGACATTCCATACTACAGGACACCATGCTCAGTATCCGGGGAGCCATTGCAGCTTGGGAGCTAGCTGGGCATTGGTCAGTGGGTGGTGAGCAATTGCATTATGCATAATTTGTTTTGATACTCTTCTATCATCATTATTATTATAATAATTATTATTCCCTTTTTTCCCTATCCTATTAAACTGTCTCTATTTGAACCCACGAGTTCTACCTTTTTTCCCTATTCTCTCCCCAGTCCTGCTGGGGTGAGGTGGGGTGAGCGAACGGCTGTGTGGTTATTTTAGCTACCTGCTGGGTTAAACCACAACAACCATCCATGTAAGTATGCCTTTGCCTGTTCTTGAACATGGACCAACGGGGTCTTTATGAGCCCTATTCTTGTGACTAAAAGTTAGCACCTCCAGTACAGGGACTTACAGCCAGTCTTACCACTTAATACTCAATGGCGATCTAGTTTGTATAGTCAGTAATGTCTCTAATGCAATCCATCTCACCCTAAAGTCAATGCCTGTGTTTTCTGCGTGAATCATGTTTTGAACTCCATTACTCTAAGGGGACCAGCCTCACTGTAGTCACCTACACTGCCATTAGGAAAGATTAATTTCACAACAGGATTTCATTGTATCACAAAACTGATCCATACACCTGTTTGTATTACTCTCAAAATCCTGTTATAGGCAGAAAGGGAGCACACTTGACGTAGACAGACGAATTTATAGTTATTGTCATTAAAGTCTTGACAGTCTAATCAAAATAGAACAAACAGTTATTATTAGTCCAGGCATGATAATAACAACACTCATAGTCCAAACAAAAAAAAGGAAAAATAAAACCCTCATTAACAAAACAGTTAAAATGTTAATTTAAAAAAAAAAACAGAAAACAAAACAGAACCCGCAAAGACCATATTTCCTCTTATCTACCTGGTTGTTTCTCTGGTGTTATGGTCACTCATGTAGAGGCTGTCTGAGTCGTCAGGTTACAGCTTCCCTCTGGGAGAAGGGCGTGAGGATATCGAGCGTCATTGGTGCACTGGGTGCTTTGCCAGGAGGGGTTTGATACTGGTTGCAGTGATCCCTTCTTCCCCGGTCTTGCAGTCGCCGTGGGGTTATTTTTCTCTGGTTTCCTGACACAAAGTGTATGTATGCTCTTTCTTTTCATTGCCTGCTAGTTACCCAGTTTTTTTGGTAGTTTTTGTTGTCCCTGATTCATAGGGCTGCATTCCTGTAATTACCAGCAGCTGCCCACTGCGATTTTTGTTCACTTTAGGGGACCTCTGATATCTGCCTATGCTGGTGCTTTTCCACAGCACATTTTATTTTAGAATTTATGCCACAGAACATAGCTACTGGCTATAGTTATTAACAATAAGGGTTAACCACACCATTGCACGACATTAAATGAAAACTAAAAACAATTCAGGGAGTCTAGTTACCTAGCTGCCAGAAAATTGCTATCACAGCTTAAACAAGCTACACTCAGCTCAAGCCAAGACAACCTCAGTCCTGTAGTCTGTTCTCTCTTACTACTAATGGCAATTTACATTTTCTGTCTTACAACAGGGAGCCGGGAGTTGCAGATGGAGTGGGGATGGAAAGAAGCTGCTGGAGCAAAGTATGGGCTGCAAAGAGAACTAGGACGTGGGAAAATATTTTGGCTGTGCAATGGCTGGGGGTCTGTGTGTAAGGCTTATCCTACACCTGGGCTTGGAGTTAGGATCCCACCCATTCTTAGCATATGTTTGATTGGGTGGCATCATCGCATGGAGCATGCCCACTGCTGAGAGTGTCTTGCATTCACCCAGGTTTGTTTTCTGCTGCTGTGCCTGCCAATTAATTTCTTCACAGAGAAATATACCAAAAACTTCAGTGGGGTCAGCATCTTTTGAAATATCCTTGGCAAGGATATTGAACACTGGCCTTAGGCCTTTTAATTGGTGGAAGCTGCTGTTTGAGTTATGATTGTAACTTTTGCTTACTGTGTTTACCTCCCATCGGAATCCCTTAGAAACTGTGTTACATCCATAGCAAATTTATATGTTGAATTCTCTTGGTTAAGCTTTGTTTCTTCATGTTCTTGCTCTCCTGCATTGTGTCCTCAAAATATAAAATTATTATCAAAATCAATCTCATTTTTTGAAACAATAATTTCATCAGCACTCTATTAATTTTCCTCAAATAGATAGCATTTAGATTTCTTCCTGCTCCAGCCAATAGTTTCTCTCAATCTGAAAACCACTGCCCACATTTTTAATTCTCCTTGAAATAGCTATCAGGGCTGGATTAAGAAATTTGCAGCAGAAATTCTATTTGCCAAAAAAGGAAAAATCAAGCTTATTGGGAATTTGCACATTTTCTTTTTGCCAAACTGTACAGAAAAAATTACCCCTCAAAGAATGCCATTTCCAAATGAGTCAAGACATTTTATTACAGTACCTTTAGGTGAATGTTTCTTTTTTTTTCTCTTCAGAACAACCCAATGTTTTGAAATTTCTTTCAATGTATACATTATTATCGTTGGTGTATAAAAGTAATAATTTAAGACAACAGCTCTCAAACAGCTCTCAAAAGCAGTCTTTGTAGTATATTTGTATGGTCCACAGCAATCACCACATGATTCTGCCCTGTTTTATATTTCAAAAAGCAGTGGCACTCTCATCTCAGAGAAGAAAGAAAGAACTAGAGCTCTTCTTAGAGATGAGGGTCATCAGTGGGGTGGAGGTTGCATGAGCCATCAGCAACACAACAGTTAAAGGGAAGAAGGGAACAGAATAAAACTGGTATTCCAACCTTTTCCTGGCTCGGTAGGTTTGGAAAAAAAGGATGCAGATATTTATAGAAGGAGGAAAAAAATGTCACCAAGAATTTTTGTCTCGTTAAAGACAACTAAAATACGTTAAAGCCTTTTCTTGAGCCACAGATCTGTTTAAGCTATGAAAAACAGTGGGGAGGGTGAGGAGTATGGCAGTTCCCCCATAAAAATATGGCTTATGGAAATACTTAAATTTTTTGGAATCCCAATAGAAATAGGTACACTCACCTGAATATTGTCCAGTGTACCCTGGCATGTCAAAAACAATTATATTGGTCTTGGAAATCATGCTCACAGGTGTTTAAATTTGGCCTTCTCTAAGTTTCTGTGTGATTTGTTAATCATAACGCCTCCTATTATTTGTGAGCAGATATTTTGCTCTCACACAGACAGCATGAGTGACAGGTTTTTCTCCACCATTTTATATGAATAATGAATTGTTTCAATGCACACAGAGAAAGGACATAATTTAGACTTAGTTATAATTTCCAGACTGTGCTTTATCTATTTTTTACTGAGTAGAAAATGAGCTCATAACTTACAGCAGTCTCTTCTAACTTCTTTTCAGTATTATTGAATATATAGTATTTCCTCTGAAAATTATCTTAGACCACCTTCTCAGTGTTTTTTTTTTTTTTCATTTTCAGTCTGATTTAAATGAGTTGTTTCTGAAAAACTGGTCTTTAAATGCAGAGACGTGTGCTTTATTTTTAAGAAGAAATGTATGCTCTTAGTATCTCTGTTAAGCATTCTATGGTATCTTTCTCAAGTACATTGCCAAGTCAAGGGAAAGTTTGTACCTTGAGTTCAAGTAGAGAAAAATGCATGAAAACTAAGGTAGAGACCCATTTTGAAATCTAAGATGTTAAAATACAAAGAAGTCTTGGCTGTTGCAGAAGCTACTTACACTGAAATTCTTTCAATTTTTTTCCATACTCCTACCGTTCTGAATTTGTGCATTATTTACGAACTTCTTAGTCATGGGTGTTAAGTTAAGGTTACTGTTATTCTGTTTAGTTCGGTAACTAACTTTGTCGCATACTTTGTGGCTACTGTCGCAATTCCAGAAGCGTGGGCAGACAAAAAAAAAAAGTTCATGGTGGATTTTTTTACTTTTCTCTGCAGACAGACACATTTTTCACCTGAAGCTGTAACACTCTCATTCTCCACTACATTATGTCTTTCATAGCTACTAATAATTATACCTGTGCACCGTGGAGCTTAAGCCTTTTGCGTCACAGGGAGAGGGTGAGATCCTCATCCCTGCATGTACAAATGATTAAAAAAACCAAACCAAAATGAACCCCCAGGAAAATCAGGTTGAAGGTTTTTTTGTTTGTCACCATTTCTCCATTGTCTTCAGTACCAATTGCCAGAAATACCAGAGTCTCTTACTATTCTGTGGTTATGAAACTGATATACAAAAGTCTCAGCTCTTCTTCCTCTAAACAAAGCTCATGGAGAAACTGCATAAAATGTGCCCTACCGAGACGCTTCATTGAGTCATCTAAAACTGGTACCCTTTTCCTAGAAATTGAGTAGGGCTAGCTGCTTCTGAAGAAGATGCAAGAAGTGCTAGATAATGATGAACTAACTTGCCATAATGAGCAATTAGTGGCTGGCTTGTGAACCTAAGCAGGAAAGCTGGTATTCAGTCTACTTATTTTTTTCCAAACCCCTTTTTTTCATACTGCTTTTCCCCCTCACCTGTTTCTCTACAGTAGCACTGACTGTGCTCGTTATCTTCATAAATACCTATCGTTCTGACCCTTGAGAAGTTCTTGGCCTTACTATGTCAAAGAAATATATTTATAAGCTAGTTATGCAGTATATTAAAGTGGCAGGTCTTTTTCTCAGTTTGTCCCATGTTGAATAAGTAAGTGATAAAAGACGGGTGCAAAGTAAAATCACAGCAAAAGTATAAAGTACCAGGAACACCAAGAAATTCAGGAACAGAGAAGCTAGAGGACATTTCTTCATCTTATCCCATGATTTCCATTTTTGACATTAAAAGTGATATAATCACTGTCATAAACATCAACTTTTTATGCCTCAGTACACCTAGAGCAAAACTGTTCTCTCATTTCTGCTCATGACTAGAAACTGTCACCACATTTCCAAAGTAAATTTGTTTATGGTCAGTGTTTATCCCTTTGAAAGGTCTCGTCCCTTTTTTTCATTGTAGTTTGCTCCTCAGATAAGCTCACCGGATAGTTTTGGTTCCTCATTCCGCCTTTGGTTTACTAAACAAGTCCAGATTTCTTAGCCTCTTCTCAGAAGATCATCCTACAAACTTTATCTTTGCTTACCTGGAGTGAAACTGGTTTGTGCTAGGAACTGGAGATTGGTGCAAAGTTCTGGATAAGGTTTTACCAACATCTAGTAAAATATTTTAATCACTTCCATGTAACTACTAGAAATACTTTGTTTAAGTAGAGCCTTTGGGGGACTGCACTTGCTTTTTCTTCAGGGGTGTATTACTGTGCAGTTTTAGTACCCATTGATGTGTCTATAACTCACCTGGCTTTCCGGAAATTCTCACTTTATGGCCCTGTTTCCCATTTTTCAATATGTAGCTTTCGCTGTTGGTTTGTTTTTTTTTTTTTTTAATTATTACAGGTTTATTCTTTTTATTCCTATTGACATCCTTTTGACGTGCACAAGTCTGGAACTGTTCTCTACATTTTTCCTTGTTCAAGATTCAAGTTTCGGAGAGCTTTTTAAAAAAGTATCTCTCCTGATAAAATTCCATGTGCCCTCTCCATTCAACTCCCAAAGTTTCTCATCCAGTTAACTTTAGATTTATCTTCTTTTATCAAAGTTTCATCTTTTGAACTAAAGAATCTCAGTTACAGATTTACCTTTATTATTTCATTTTGTTTAGACCAAATTAATTCCAGATGACTCTGCTTGAGTTAATTTTCTATAGCCAGTTTTTCTACAATGTCCTCACTATTTGCCAAAGCCAACTTTTTTCATACCTCATGCTATTACCTCCAGGCAAATTTGCACACAAATTAGTATAATTTCTGTCTCTATACCTGGAAAGTTAGGTCCTTCCTGAAAAGAAAAACACAGTTGACATTTTATTTCTTAAATACTATTGCAGAGATTTTCATCCACATAACAGTCCAGTCCTGTGAAGTCGGTACTAGACTCCTCCTTTCCTTTAGCAGATCAGAAATATTCCACTGAAGATTAGTTGCGGCTCTGCATCTTCCTCAGTCTGGCATCGTCATTCTGGTTCTCTTCCAGCTGAAACCTGGCAATAGCTTTTCTCATTGGCAAGGACTGGATCCTTCCCCTCTCCCACTGGGATCCATTTCATCCTCAAGTCCAGATTCCAGTCCTCAAGTTTCAGTCTCAGGGACTCACTGAATGTGGTCCCATCTACAGCAACGAGCTCTGAAAGCACAATCAGAGCAAACTCAGATATTGAAGCCATCGACGTTGCATTGCCTGTAGATCATCTGTTGTTCAGCGCTTTCTATTTAATGTTAAGACTTCTTTCTATCACTCCCAAATTGAGACCAGTGCCTAATAGGACTGGAATAGAAATACTAAGTGATGTTTTCATTACATCTGGGATCAATTATTATGGCTCATTATTTTCAGATATTCAAGCTTGTGTTATTATAAAATGCTAGCTCATGCAAATGCTCCCACTGCAGTGATCCCTACAGAGTGTTGACTATCTGATATTCTATTCCATTATTTTTCACCGTTATTTTGACTTAGAGTTCTTTCCTAAACATCAGTCCTTTATGATTGACTTTTGTCTTACACTCCTGCAGCTAGCTCTTGCTTGCTGCTCAGACACATCAAAATCAATAGGAGTTCTGCATGGGTAGTTCATGCCAGAAAAACTTTGCAAATCCTCACTTTTTCTAGTCAAGCTTCTCAGGAGGAGGAGTCTATATCAATGGCAGGGGGTAGATCTGGCCCCATAGCTGCAAAATAATCTTCTAATTAATTTGTACTACATTTATCACTGTAATACAAGAACACCTTGCATGCTGCCTCTGTAGATTTTTAAAGACCTATCTTACTGTGAATTGAGTTGCAGAAAATACACTTGGCTTAGCTGTTAATTGCTGACAGACAAGACAAAAAAGTAGATGAGGCAGATGTAATGGGGGCACAATGTAATGTTATCTGGCTAACGATTTTAGGGACTGTCCCTAATAAATATGTGCTCTGCAAGCCCATCTCATGCAAATACTGTTGTGAAGAATGTTTCCCTTTTCCTGCCAAAGGAGAGCTAGGGATGTGATCAAAGAGGACCTGAATCATTTATTAACATGGTTTCACAAGCCAAATGTTTCAATTTTTCCAGCAAAATAAAAAGAACTGTCATTACAAGGGTGAAAACTGCTGGTTAAAGCAAAAATTAAGGGACAAGAGCTCTGGCTTTTCTTCCTGTTGCCAATACAGCAGGCAGTTACGACTTCAGACTTACCATTTACAGCCTGATTTGCAAAGGTCCCATTAACTTTAGCTGGAGCAGGTGTGCTCAACACCTTTCAAAATAAGCTTCCTAATCGTTTTGTCCCTTAGTTTCCCTGTTGTAAGATGAGGAAGAAAATAACAAGGTCTAGCTCACTGCTTGTAAAGTGCACTGAAATGTCCATTTAAGAATGAAAGACACAGCAACTACTCTGGCAAAGATTCCCTTGCTGAGCTGGGCTACCCATAACAGATACAATATTTCAGAGGAATGATATAATGTCATACCCCTCCCCTCGTTGATCTTGCCCTTGCCCTTGAATTTTTCTGGTCTTTATCTTCTGCAAGCCTCTGAACTGAGAGGTCCTTGATGTACTCTGCCGCGAATAGCAGGATCCCATGAAGCAGGCTTTGAAACAACAAATCAGTCCTCAATTGCTGCTCATTTCATAAAATTGTTAAACAGTTCAGGTTGTAAAATTTTTTGATATTTCACAAGCCTGGCTCTCAGAGCTCTCAGGTTCCTGATTTGCAGGCAGCAGCTAGTACTACTATCCCAAAGGGCTACTGTAATGTTAGGCTGATAAAATTGCTTTAGGTTTAGTCATATATAAGGGGGTAAATCATTCATGCACGTTCATCCCTATGTGCTGGCTGGAAGAAAAATGGACCCACCATTTCTGAAACAATATTTGTTAGCAGGTTGTTCATTAGCATACATTACCTTATTTCACTTAGGATCTGTATTTAATTTTTACATTGTAAATAAGAGAGAAAAATATATCTGTGTAGCAGAATTTTCACAGTAACTTTTTGTAGGGATTCTTTGCTGAAAACCGCTCTATTGTTCAGGGTTGTATTTATGTTGTAACGTGCTGGTGCTGTTGCACAAAATGTTTACCTGTTTCAAGCTTTGCAGCAGAAGCATGTTTTATATAACACAGCGTCTTCCAACGCCACCTTTCTCCATCCTTTGCTGGTGACATCTTCCCTGACAGAAGAGGAGGGAAACCATCATCCTGCCATCAGAGCTTAGAGCAGTCACAGCTGGGTATCTGCTGCTTATCTGCAGGGTTTTTCCTAGCAGCCCAAGCAAGCCCCTGATACTTTGCCACAAGTGGGCAGTAATTAACTGCTAATTTAATGACAAAACACAGCTTTCTCGCTCCTGGCTGAGCTTTATGACTCTGCCTGCTCTTTCTTTGGCCCTGCCTGACTGTCTGCTCTAGGAAGGAGAAGTACCAATCTACTCCAGCGTTCCTACAGAAAGCGTTTTGATAGTCTGCGCTGGCGCGTGGGAAGGTGAGTGTTTCTGTTTGGGACTCGGTGCAGAAGGACACCAGAGGCAATGCCTCTGGTTCAGAGCCACCCCAATCCCTTGTTCAAGCCTTGTGTTCTCCTGCTCCCAACCATTTAAATAAGAAACTTGAGAAATGAGTAGGCATAGCTGAGTCTAAATGACTAATCATATTTAGAAAATGCCACTATTTGCAATATTGAGATTACTGCCTTTCTTACAAAGAAAAAAAAAAAAAAACAACCACAAAACAAACAACCAGAACCAAGTTAAGAAAACCAGTTTGCCTTTGGTATGATTGGCTAGGCTTTCAGGGCCAACACTGCATGGTATTAGTACATCTTGTATTGTTTATTGCTCTTGTTACCTTAAACAATGTAATAACTGCTTCTGGTAAGCAGGATGGAATATGAAAATAGTACCTTTTTTAAGGTCAGATAAATTCTTGCCCCTTTTCCTTGTGGGTATATTGTCACCATGCTCTTTTGCAAAACTGAGAATTATTTTACGTCACTTCAGGCTCTTTTTAGACTAGGAGGTAACTTACGACCATACCACATGACAGGTAATCCTTTATAAGAAAAAGCCTTGTGTAAACATGACATGCTTCCCTTGACACATGCCAGCCAGGTGAATTAAACGTTAAGAGAAGTTTGTCTCATTTTAATTTAGTGCGTCTTGAAATGTGCTGACAGCAGTCATTGAAATTTGGCTTTAGGCAATAACTTCCAGACTCTGGGCAGGAGGACAGAAGAACCAGAGTATGTGAGATCTGAACCTGGAAGATGACCGAGCTATAAGTGGCAGCAGAAACACTTCTAGCAAGCTGGATTATATAAGTCCCACTACAAGAAAAGCGACACCTTTTATGACACTGGGAGTCTTCAGTTTAGAGATGAGATTTTATCCAGAAGGAAGTTGTAGGCCAGCAACATGTGCCTGCCTCCCGGGCAAGAAGTCCACCTAGTCCCCATGGGAACCTTTTTCCTCATCCTGCTATGGACATTTCTGTCTCTGGTTTGCTTATAAATGTGTCTGTTCTCACAACAGCCACCTGAAGCAGCCCATGGACATCCTGCACACACAGAGACAGAACGGTTCAGGTGGGGCATTTCTTACCTCCTGCGAATGCTTGGGTCCCCTCTCTGCCCAGGTGGGGCCGGTTACAGACGGAGCCTGTGGTCCACGGGCGGGTGCTCCATCAGCTGGCTGGTTTAGAGCAGAACAGAATAGAATAGAACAGACTCTTTCAGTTGGAAGGGACCTACAACGATCATCTAGTCCAACTGCCTGAGCCCTTCAGGGCTGACCAAGTTAAAGCATGTTGTCAAGGGAATTGTCCAAACGTCTCTTAAACACTAACAGGCTCGGGGCATCAACCACCTCTCTAGCAAGCCTGTTCCAGTGTTTGACCACCCTCTCAGTAAAGAAATGCTTCCTAATGTCCAGAAGACATTTGCACAGGTGCTGAAGCCCTGCTCCTCTTGGCAAAGTCCAGTGTGAGCAAAAAATGCTCAGCCCATCCAGAAATCAAGACAATGGTATTCTGTAGTCACTCCCTACTGCAGCCTCACGTCTCATTTGCTTTTCTGACCACCGCTGCCCACTGAGCAGATGTCTTCAGTGACCTGTCCGTGATGATGCAGCCAGAGTGCTACTTTTTGCTTGCAAATAGGCAGCAACAGATGGCACAAAGCAGGTAAGAGAATTACCTGCCATTAAGGGAAACAGGGCACAAGACTAGCAAATCTGCCTTTTTTTTTTTAATTTGAAAGAAAGGCAGTTCAGGGAATTTTAATATGAAGCAAAAGAAGTGGCAAATAAATAGACAACCAGATAAGAAAAAGTTAGGATTAAGGAAACACTGGAAGGAAACAAAGAGGTTTAGATGAAAATTATTTGTTTTCAAACAAAAATTGCATAAAAGGAAAAAAGAAAGAAAAAACTCCAAACAGTTAAATGTATGTGGGTAAACCATGTGCAATTTCAGGTGGCTACTCAGGAAAATGAACACATCAAGTAATGGAAAGGAGAAAGGGAACTGCAAAGCATCACAGGATTTCAAATCAAGTGAACAAATTGTTTGGGGAAGGTGTGTAGACTGTACAATATGATAGCTTGAATTGGCAGACAGCCTATAACAGTGATTCTGAGTGAATGGCCCTTCAGATCCTGTGGCAAATGGAAGATAATGCCAGTATTTCATAGTCATTTCACTTTTTTATCACCACAAGTTTAGGCCAGTGCTCTATTCCTTTGAACAACTTTATGGTGCGAAGTTGAACTAGACAAGACACGAATTTGATGATTAATTTGCTGACTCTGAAGAAGAGGGTAAAAGGAGAAGGCAAGGTTTTCAGGATTATTATAAATTGAAGAAAATGGAAGAACCAAAACCATTCAAATAATTCATTTTGAATTAGACAGAAAATATTTCATTTTTGTTTGAATAATTTTTGATCTTTCTAAATTCTTTTTCAAAAACTGTATGTCAATACAGAGAGTAAAAATAGCTCACTATTTTACATTTGAAAATGTCAAAAAGTTATGGCAATTTTGAAGCAAAACATTTCTTCCAATGCACAGTTTTTTCTTGTTTCAGAAAATCTTGCCTCTTTGAGTTGTCCCAACAAACATTTTCTCCTGATTTGGATCACAACCCCAGTTCAAAACATGTTTGGTTATTTGTACATTCACTGAAAAAACGTCACCCAACTTTGGTGTTAAAAGTCCAAGCTGTAACTAGTCCCTGAATCCTAAGTTTTCATGACAATGTCTAGAATGTGACCGAGTCTGTCAATACACAAATCTGTGGCACATCAACAGTGATAAAAGTAAGATCAAACTGAAGTAGCAAGAATCAAATAAATTGAAATAAGCTACAAACTACTACGTTGACTGTATTAGTTGCATATTAGTTTGAATTCTCTAAATTCTCCTTACCACGCAAATAAATCTACTGCTTAAATTCATGTTTGCCACACTCAATGCAATATGAAAAAGGATTTTTTCTTCAAAATTCTGCACCTTGTGAGGCATGGGGTATTGTGGGACAGCAGCTGTTAGCCGCTACCCTGCCTCCTAGGTTTGAAGCAACATCTTCATTCTCTGTCCTGTCCTTCTTCCTCCACCCTCTTATGAAGGCGCTTTCCTTGGAACTGTTGCTTGCTACTCACTGACAATGTACAGTTTTTACTCTGCAAATGGAGACCAGCTGCTGTGGTTTGAGACATGACTATCACAGACATTCAGGAACATGAGGAAAAAGTGGTATAGGCTATAATGAGATCACATAAAATTCTATGCAGCATATCAAAGAGAACAAATTTGAAATTAATATATTTAACTGGCAGCCAAATGTAACTCTTTGTAGGGAGGTGATACGTGCTCCTGGCTTTTGCTGTTCTTTTGAAAACTGCCAGTCACATTCTGCATCAGCCTGGGTTTATGCTTAGCTTTATCAGGCAGACCAGTCAGCACTGAATGGCATTAATGTCATCTTGGGGTAATGAAAGTGTAGATAACCATCCTAGGGACTGGTTGGGAAAGAGCTACTGATGCAAGTAGCTGAAGGCTCTATTGACAACATAATTCACATTTCTCAAGGAGGAGGGTATGTTCTATAAATTGTTTTAGGCTTTCTTACCGATGAAGCAGCAAGAATTTTGTTGCTGATGGGCACAGGAAGGAGTAACAAATAGCCATGTGTGCGTACACAGGAAAGAAAAATGGTTTGCATTTTATCAGAAAAGCAAAGGATTAAAAATGTAGCCCAGGCTGTTTTGCAAGTTACAGCAGTGTGAAAGGAGAAAAATATGTCTTCTGTATAACAATGGTAACACGAATGATAATACAGGAGATCATTCACCCATTCTGTATTAGATACCTGCTGGATACTGCATCTGTGGAGGCAATTTCCTGATGACAGATCACAACAACATGAAATAATTTCTGATGAAACAAAACAGATCAACCTGCCTGAATGTTCATGGTGATTGGACGCCTTTTGGACCTTGAGGTATTAGAGGATTATGCTACTTCTAATAGTAGATCTCCTGTTCACTGCTATGAGTCACTTTATGAGTGTGGCACCTTAGCAGTGTTCTGGAGTGCTAACCAGACTGACTGGGCTGGAGGTGTGCCTCACAATAAAATTGTTTCAAATGTTTTGGTGAAAAGACAATAAGAAAACAGGAAAAAATCCTTTCTTTTTGGACCAGGTTTAAACCAGAGTAAAACCAAAGGTAAACAAACATTTAAGCAAACTTCAGAATGAAATGTCATTTTGAGTAAAACAGTGTAGAATATTAGTCTTCCCACTGCCTTATCCCAGTCAAAACGATGTGACCAGGATGACCAATATATTCCTTGAGTGCTGATAGGGATGATGATGATGAATTGTTGCACTTTGAACCAGTACTTTCATGGAAAGCAACCCAGGAGGAGTTGCCGCTGTGCCATTGAAGAAGGTCAGTAACTGTGTATAAAGTGTCCACCAAGGAGGACCTGGTAAGGATTCAGCCTCCATTGTCAATCTTTCTTAATTTGATCGCTGGGATATTTATGTATTTATATATTTATATACAGGATGCTATATATCTTTAAATATATTTGTAGTTTCAGAGCTGGGGGTGACCTATGATGCTTCCTCCAGTAAGCTGTGGCTCAAGGAATAAGACTGTGCCAGAAAACTAGTGGACACCAGGGAAGCAGAGATTTTCTTGAAGCAATTTTTTGTGAGAAAGGACTCTACTGTGTTTGAGGACAAGATTTGCCCCGATAAGCTTAAGGTTGCTAAAAAATATGCTCACTGACACAGAGGTAATACAAAAGTTGTTGAAAAGGTGGCTTACAAGCCTCAGCCAAAGCCAGATCAATAATTCACAAGTTTGAAACTGTTGGGAAAGCTTCCAAGTACATCACCCAGTGAGTGCAAGTGAGCAAGAGGGGAAGGAGTTGAGCATATAGAGTGGATTGTGATTGCTGAAGTTTGTCTTCACAGGAAAATGAACCTGTCCCAGATTGTCTGGCCAGTCTGGGACATGAGATGGAATCGACTTCAACACAGCTCTTTGTGAATTAGGGTCAGGCAGAAGGTGAAAGCCAGACAAGGAAGCGCAGGGTTGGTGAGGGATCAAATGCCAGGCTTTTGGGAATTAATGACCTTGTTGGAAGATACTTGGGGTAGATACCATTGCTGTGGGGGCAGCCAAAGGGAAGGGCTGTGGTAGTTGGGCTAACCAAGGCTCAGGGTAAGAACCACAGTGGCCATTCAGGAGTCTCCACCCAGTTCTCCATCTTTTCTCTGTGCTGTTGGGTCTGTGGGTTAACACCTGGAAAGTGTGGCATCAAAGCCCCGCTTTTGTTCTATCTCCTGAGAGCATGTTCTCTGGTGGGAGAGTGGTCGAGCACAAAAATAAAGATATTTGTGCTTTCTCTTTATTCACTAAGGCAGGATGGTTGGTACTGATCTTGGTTGAACCGGTCAGGAGTGGTCATCGTTGCCTTCTTTTTACTCTCACTTTCCGTGTAGACCCTCAGCAGCATCTCCTCTGCTCCTGTTTCCCGGGTCTACAGATTAGATGACTGTACAGGTTTCCCATGACATTGTATGTATAAGATCTCAGAATGTGCCCAGTGAAGACACCCTGTTTGCCCAAGCACCTGGGGTAGCTGATCCTTCCTCAGAAAGTGAACTAGGTATTATGGCTTAGAGGTTTGGCACCTAAGCATCACTGGGATAGCTCTTGCATATTTTTTTGTCACTGTCATAGATCTCTGATTTCCATGAGGCTTCTTTTCTGGTCCTGGATAGGTACTCTATGCCCCATATCACCCAGGTTGCTGTCCCTTGCTTATGGTTATGTGATCACTCAGAATCTGTTAATTTGAAGTATGAACAAAAAGAGGTCAGTTCTGCCCACCATATGCAACATAACAGATACTGTATTTAGCTGCCTGGGTAATTGTCTGTAATTCTGTTTATAGCACAAGTTATAACTGCCTATATGGGGTGCCCATTTAGTAGCTTCATTCTGTGTTTCAAGACTCCCTCCTTATTTATGTATTGTACAAGGCAGAGTCAGAAAGACTGGGAAACCTGGTGCAGCTTTATCTAACTCCCCATTAACAGGTGAAATCATATAGCAGCAGACTGGGTGACTGGCTGCTTATCATCTTAGACCTTGCTGTCCTGCATGACCTAATGGGATGATTGATGATTTCACTTTATTTACTGAGACGACTCAACTTTAAACAGAGCTGGGTGGAGAACATCTGAAGTTGGCCAAAGCAATTTTGATAGGGTTCCAAAGAAAAGAAAAACTTTGACTCTCTCAGAAAAATAGTATTCTTCACATCTGCTACACTAATTATTTTGCATCAAATTCTGGTGCCAAAGGTGAAGTTTGAAAGAACAGGCAGAGGCTACTATAGACAGAATACGGGAGATGGGACTCCACCACAATCCCTAGGTTGGGAAGTGATTCACTGATGTGGCATTTTACTGCTCTAATTTACCACTTAACGAGGGCACATTTAAACATATCATCTTATTCATTCAATTATTTACTCATTAATTATACAAAAAAACCCAGTTTGGATTGGTTGTAAAGTACTGGGTAAGGCAGAGAAGCACGAGAGAGAAAAAACTAAAATCCATCCTGAGATTACATGGTTTACCTAAGCTTAGGAATACAACTCTGTAATAATTAAACACAATGATCTGGAGGCAGTATCCGGCTCAGAATGACTCTAAATCTCTGCAAATGAGAGGATTGGAGGGTTTTTCCAGGAAATAATCTCTGTGTCTTCTAACCTTCCCCTAAATATCTATGAATAGACATGGTGAGAAGCAGGATACCAGCACAAACTGACCACTCTGGCCCAGGCTGATAGCTCTTCAGATACATGAACAGCTTAGAGGGGCTCCATAAGACCTGACTGATTTTACAGTGCTAAATTCAAAACTGTCCCGTTTCCAAGAAAACATACATTAAATGAGTTAACATTAATGTACCATACCACCCAGTATGCCTGCTAGATAATGACACAGGCAGTGCCTCTCATATATTCTTTCAAATAAAACACAATGCATATCAGAAAGGTATTTGAGAATCTGCTCTGCATATTTACTGGCGAGATAATCTTTCTCTTCCATCCAACTGTTTCATAGCTCTGGAGCATACACTCTTCTTTCCCCTGTTCTCCTTCTTTCCCCCAATAAAGTTGACTTTATAAGGAACCATTTTTCAATATTGTAATACTTACTTTCTTAAAGGAGTCTTAAAAAATTGACTGCCTGGCTTCTCATTTTGCATTTCAGCCTGACATAGGTACAATTTTTACTTTATGCCCTTTATAGGATTTTGCATATATTTTTAAGGGGAAAAAAAAAAAAGAGACATTGATAATTCAGGAGAAATAAAATTTTTACTGAGGACAAAAAGACCGTTACTACCATCGAAAGCTTGTAACTCTCAGTTATAGCATCAAGAAGAAGCCAACAGTTACATCTGCCTCTGCCTAGGATGCATGTTGTGTGGGCACTATGCGTTGAATGTGAGGGTGCCCCTGCCTTATGGTACATAACGCTCTGAGACATTTCAAGATGGCTGTTGCTGAAAGTACAGGCATTCAAGAAGCCGGGTAAATGGCTAAATTTGACTTCTAGAATTTCTATATTTCTAACAGAAAGATAGCTGTTTTAAGCCTGCTGTTTAGTGGTTTCTTACTGTCACAACCACAGCTGTGACAGTCACAACTTGCTCTTTTTCACCCTCGTCTAAAGGGCATGACCACGCTGCCGATTATGTCATTCTATATTGTCCAACTAACTCTAAATAAGCTATTGCAGAAACCATCTGACTGTAACAGCATGGAGATCCACTCTGGTAAATTCTCCTGCTTTTTAGCAACTTTCTTGGCAAAAAACAATGAGCTCACACGGTGGTCTGCTCTTCAGCTGGGCAGGTTGGCTTGGCGTTAGTGTGGCTATCAGTCTCCACAGTGCACTGCAGAAAAGTCTGCGGGCAGAGCCTCCATGGCCTGCCAAAGGAGCACCTCCCTGTAGCCGAGGCAGCCAGCCACGTGCTGAGATGTATTAACAGGACTGCACCCAGCGGAGTGAGGGAGGTGAGACCACATCTGAGGTGCTGCACCTGGTTTTGGGCCCCTCAATGCAAGGGAGGCATGGGCAAACTGGAGAGAGCTCGGCAGAGGGACACCAAGATGGTGTAATCTGGAGTGTTGCCCTGTGAGAAGAGGCTGGGGAACATGGGCTCAGTCACCCTGGAGAAGGAAAGGCTTTAGTGGGGGACTGACAGCTGCCTTTCAGTCTCTAGCAGGAAGCTATGAAGGAGATGGTGCCAGGCTGTTCACAGTGGCGCATGGCGGGGGGACAAAGGATAATGCGTGTAAGTTGAAACAGGTGACGTTCAGAGAGATGTAAGGAAAAGCTTTTTCATCCTGAGGATGGCCAAGAACTGGAACAGGCTGCCAAGGGAGCTTGTGCCATCTCCATCCTTTGGGGGCTTCGTGACCTGACTGAGCACCCAGTTCTGACCTCAGAGCTGACCCTGCTTTGAGGCAGGTGCTGGACTAATGACCTGAGGTCCTTCCCAGCCTGCATGGTTCTATGATGTGCTTGTTTTAAGACAGATGATGGACTAATGAATAGAGTCCAGTTCCAGATCACATAACTAGGACTGACTGCACCGGGTTTGACTAACAGGATGAGAGGTCTACCGACTTGTCAGCACCTCAAGTGAATTTATAGCCAGTGAATGATAGGTAAGTCTAACTGGGCCCGACTAACTATGACTTCAGACTTCTCTAACTTTATTAAAAAATAAAATTATTAAAATTAGGTGTTTTAAACCATTCTGATCTCCCTTTTCTTATTGCCTTGTCTAATATTAAAATAATTTCGCTTTGAGATGGCGAGTAATATCTGGCAGAAGACTGAATGGTATTTCAGGAGATCCATTTTTTTGCTGAGGTCTTCTGTGTCCTGTTGATGAAAACAGGTACAAATGAACAGGACTATATAATTATTCAACTGAAAAATGTCCTCTGGTTCTTTTTTTTCGCAAGCTAATGCTAACCAGTAGAGAAAGTTACTACCTTACTATTGGGAATTCATATGGAAACCAGTGTAAGAACAGCGATTTATAACTTTTAGGAGCTCTACATGATTTCAGGAGTGAAATATGTTTCAAGTATCTGATGCCATTTTTTCCTGTCAAGATCAGAATAGAAATAATATAGACACTTGCAAGCAAAATACAAAATAAAAAAGCCAAAAAACCACCAAACCCATATCTGCCTTTACACACATACATATCTTGCATACCTTTACATTTTTAAACTATTCTTGTAACTGTTTTGTAACTATGACTATCTACAACTATAACTATGGGTAGCTATGCGTATTTCTGTTACTACTGCTATTGCTATTGCCACTGCTGTTAGTATTGCTATTAGTGTTATGATTACAATTACTATTACTTCTCTGGCTGTAATGTGTACGTTAGGATGATTTTCAAAATGGACATGATTTCTGAGTCAGTAAATAAAGACTTCAGAAGCTCCCAACAGCTCCTTCAGATGCTTGGTGAGATAAATACTAACTTTATTATAGACTCATTAACTTTTAGCTTTGAAAAATCCTGTGCATGCCAATCAGCT
The DNA here is from genome assembly GCF_000687285.1 of Phaethon lepturus. Classification (NCBI taxonomy): domain Eukaryota; kingdom Metazoa; phylum Chordata; class Aves; order Phaethontiformes; family Phaethontidae; genus Phaethon; species Phaethon lepturus. The sequence goes on from NW_010564005.1 coordinate 46,222, forward strand.
GTCATCTGAAAGTTAGTAACATGTATTGCTTTAACAATAAACCACTTTTTAGCAAAATATGGAAATACAGAGATGCAGCAACTGATGGCAGTGTTAGAGGAGACGTTCCTTATGCAAAGTGGGGTACCGGCTGAAGTTGTTACCTCCTTTTTCTTCCTCCCCCCACTCCCTCTGCTTGCCTCTGTTCTGCTGGAGGACACTGCCGCGGGAGCACAGGGTGTGATCGCAGCCTGGTCAGCTCCCAGAAAAAACTGCAGCTTTAGTTTCAAAAGTCCACGAAGGAGATTAACACCATCCCACCTGACTTTTATCTGCAGGGGATTAAGATGTGCTCAGCTTTCTGCTCGCAGAGGTGTGGACCTGGCAATCTCTGACTGATGGGTGGCAATGAGCAATGCAGGAGCAGGGACATTTTCAGATGGCACTGCAAAATGTATGGGAGACATTGGTCCGGGAAGGCAAATGCCTCACAGCTTTTGAATTTTGCAGCAGGCATATATTGATATAATGACACGTAAAGCAGAAGAAGTGAACCTGTTGTTCAGGCTGATCAGTTACTCATTTACTTTGCTTTATCCTGAGTGATAAGTTTGTGGGCGAAATTCGGTTAGTGGACTAGATAGGCTTTTCTCCATAATATTTAACATTACTATTTTTTTTTTGGTGAATGTTTATGAAACTACAGTACAATGGCTGCTATGTAGAAGCTGATGAAGACAATATGTACTTATTATGAAAGTACTCGGAGCTGGAACAGCTCCATCCTGGCCCACACAATGAATGAAATCACGGGCTTCTCAATGTTGCCCATTCATCATTTTAAGTATAGACAATCACACTTAATTGGCTTTGCCACTAAGAAAAACTCTTAGTATAAACCAAAATCAGTCTATATCAACAAGAAGGCTCTGACGATAAAGCTCAGGGTGAGATCTATTTTTTCCCAGGATACACCAGATATACTAATTTCCTCATCTTTCCACAGTGCAGACCGTCATCTTCCAGCTGCTTGCCAGTTTATTTTTCACCCCTTTGTCACATTTCCCATACACAAGCTTTCTCATTTGGACATATGTTGAAATTAAATTCTTTCATTCTGCTATGACGTATTTGCAGCTTGAGATTTCTTTTTTCTGTGACCAGGTTATATAAGTATTTGAACCTTCTCTGTAACCTTTTGATATCTCTTTGATGATGACTAACAACTAAGTAGACTGTATATCTGACTCCCAAATGCTCTCTAATTGATCTTTACAGAGAAAATGATGGTGCTTAAAGATCAGAAAGGAAAGGGATAACAATACTTGCAAATGTAATCCACATAAACTTCTGTAGATTAGATACGTGTATCAAGGCACTTACATTGGTATATATTAAGCTCCTTATATTCTGTCCCAGCATATGGACTCAGCTAAAGCAAGGAAACACTTCAGCAGTATAACACATGGTATGCTACAGAGCAGTGCAGGTGCACACCATTACACAGATGAGTGGCAGTGTAAAATCCCCAGAGAGCGGGACTGACTTGAGAGAATCACATATTAACTGAGACTAACAAGAGTCCCTTGGCCACTCTTGAGATCCATAGGGTTTCTGTAGTTTTTAAGGTGTCTGGTTTGACATACATGTTTTGACACAAGAGTTTTGCATTTACTGTGATTCCCTCCATACAGCTTCTGTCTTGGCTCAAGGTCTTAGGCACAAAAAGTCTTCAGCGGCAGACAAGGTCCTTTTCATTTAGTGTCAACTGTAGATGCCTTAGGAATTGCTAAATATGCAGATTAAGCAATTGTCTTCCTTTCTTCTTCGCTGTACTGTGAGATACTACCAGAGGAGTCCTGACTTGTGTAAGAAACATACCTATTTCCAACTTAGCTTTTACAGCTGTATAGTTATCTACCAGATTAAAATAGGAGGTCATAGGGTCAATGCTAAGGTTGACTGTAGGATGCTCTGCCAGTACAGGTCTCTCGGTTACATGACTTGTGTAGTTCTGAGAATAACCCTTACCTGTGAGAACTGGGCTTATTCCTTTTTAAATATTTGACTCAATATGCCTTTTCTATCCTTAATATATTTATTTTTACCATGTGATACAGTGGTAACCTTTGTGTCCTTGTCTGTATGCAGTCGAGGGTCTTGTAGTCTATTCCTGACTACATTTTTTAACGACACACTTGAGAGGGGACTCTGGCCACTGTGAACTGAGTGGTGTTTGAGTATATTTAACATTGGGGATATTAACCTTCAATGATTTAGTATAAAAACTTGGCAGGAATACAGGCGTTAAAAATGCAGATAATTGGATTTAAAAGTGGCTTTGACTTTACAGACATATAATAGGCTTGCTAAAATCTGCTGTTGATAAGCTGATATCCCTTTTGTTGGGAGCTAAAGACATCCTATTTTCCTGAAACATTAAGGGAATGAAGGACTAAAATATCTGAAAGTTCAGTGTCTACATGATTCATGGTTATTATTTTCCCTGGAAGGGCGTCTCTGATATTCACTCAGTGGAGACAAAAAAAAAAAAAAAAAAGAAAGAAAAAAGGAAAAAAAAAAAGCAGAGTACCATTTTGATGTCACAGTAACATAATGAATGAGACAAGCCATTCCCTCCACAAGGGATGGGCACTCTTCTAGTAGGCAGCCATAAATCTCTTTCATTGTGTTTGTCAGCAGTCATTTTTAAGGGCTTCTTTCTCAATTCACAGGTTGCGGTTATTAGTAACCTCATAGCTGTGCTGCAGATGTCATTGAGGCTTATTCCTTGGAGTCGTGTCATCAATCATGGTTTTCACATGGTTTTCACATACTGGAGCAGAATAATCCATAGTATTTCTTTTCCCCTAGTAAGCATGACTTCAGTAACTTAAATGGAAAATGTAAGATATAATCATCATGCACATGCACAAACCACATTGACTTGGCTGCTTAAACTGATGCAAGGCAGTGACATTTTTGGTAATACTGTACAGTTCTCTGAGACTTGACTTACCTTGTATGCATGGAAAAGAAAAGCAACCACAGCTCTGAGTTACGAACAGGAATTGCTGCTGATTCAGCTGATGTTGGAGTTGCTGTAAACTTATTCCAGATACCACTTTTCACGTGGCAGGCTGCAGTGTCGCTCCCCCAAGTGTTGCCACATTGTTAAAACATCTCACAGGATCAGAGCTGTCCAAAAGCATATGAGGTAATCTATGCTGAAGGTTTGTGACCTCACAGCTTTGTTTCATGGCAAGGATGCTTGCAGGACCTTACGAATGTGGGACGCTTGCTAGGGGGTGAAAAAAGTTGTTGAAAAAGTATATATTTAATGACAGCAAAAAAGTTATTTCATCTATTTCAGCAAAAAAATCTGTAATCTCAATACAGAAAAAGGATTACTTAGTATGCAGTTCTCAACTGGAAGGTGGAAGGTGGGGAGTCTAAAGTTTTCTCTAAAATATGCTGTAAGTGTGGTAAAATATGATATGCTTTCTTACATAATCATCTCTAACTATGTGTATGCACATTTTCTAATAATGATATTTCCAATCCAGGAGGCCTTATAAGTACATTGCAAACTTGGCTAACAACCAGCTTCTTCCCTGTAATGAGTTGCACCTTAGTAGTGAATCTCATAAATTTAGGCGATAGGCACATACAACAGAGCGGTGATTTATATCTTGGCTGTTGATCAATGACACCGTACATTTGCTGCTTGTTTACAAAGTAGATGGAGTGCTTTGGATCTGTGCAATTGCATACTGAGCTCACTGCTTTGCACTCCCTGCCAGCTATTCTTTTTCAGCCTGAGCATATTTCTTCTGTACTTCAGCTATGGATTTAGCAGCAAAACACAGCTCAGATGAGCGCTTCCTGAAATTGCTGCTGCAGCTCTTCAAACCCACCTAAACACTCCCCACAGATTCTGTCAAAAAACAAAAGCAGAACGTACCCTGATGTGTAAGCTTGGGGCATGAGCTTCTGTTTGGTTCTCAAGTCATTTCATCCACTTTGCTTAATTTTTGTTTGTCTCTCGCTTAAATCTTGAGTGGGTCAGGCTGACATCACAGGTAGGAAAAGAGCCATGCAGGAGAATGTATCAATACTTGTCTTCTGTTCTTCCAAGCATTGTGGTGGGAATGGACTCAAACCACCTGACTTGGAGAAAGTAAGCTTAAACACAAGCACGTACTCAGATGCAGAAATGGGGTGCAAGTCCATCTGCTGTTGGGCACCATTTTTGAGGAAACAAACTGTCAGATCACCTTCTCGCATTGCGTTTGGCCGTTTCTCCAAGTTGGAAAATATCTCCTGCTACTGATAAGCCATTTGAAAGAACTGACCTAACAATGTGGTGGAAAGCTGTTCAAAGTATACCATAGGAGTACAGTCAGGACTATCTGTACTGGCTAAGCGACATGTTGTAGGGAACAACATGCTAAGCTCTGTTCCTATCTCACTGGACCATAATGGTGACAGCTTCCTGTGGCTGTTTGTAGGAAAACATTGGTTTAAAACAAGCTCTGGACATTCAGGCTGCCCTTTGATATTTTCTGGCTGCTCGAAATTATTTACCCTTTCTAATGCAGCCAAAACTGTCAACATCATTTTCTGTGCCTGACCCTTTTCTTTGGCAGGTCCGATTTCCTCCTATTATTCTGTGCGCCAGGAAAGCATGCATCACGTTTCATCCCTGCCTTCCTGTACAGAGGTGCCATCCATTACCGTGTCTGTACCTTCGTGTCCCTGCTGGAAAGTGCCTATTTTCAACACGGCAAATGTGTTGAAAACATCAGCTCCCAAATGGGACCACAAACGTGGGACAAAAGCTTCAAACTGAACGGCAGGCTGTCGGACAGAAAGCGGGCTGCCCGAATCAAAATGATTGCGTTTTCAGCAGTGCTAAGGACTCGGGCCTCTCGCTGAAATCCAAACCGGGAGCTTTTAAGATGACCCTATTTTAATGCTCTTGGAATCAGAAAGGTTGAATGTGCTTAAATATGGGACGTTGCCTGATGTTTAAGTGTAGCAAAACCCCACAAGTTTCTGAACAATATTATGAAATGTTAGAAGCATAAATCTTTCATTTCGTTGCCTTGTTCAGCCATTTAAGGCCCATGAAGATACTTACTTTGTCACTACTTTTTTTTGCCACAGGGAAATTCTCATTCGTCTTCTTAGAATCGTCCTTTCAAATGCTCACAGAGCTTATTCTGATGTCTTCCTTCACTCGTGGAAGCATTATGAAGGCACATAAGTGATGCATCAACACAACGGGGAGTAACATTAGTTTCAAGTTCAATGTAAATTGGCTTATGCTAAAACAAACCAATGTCCCCAGAGATGGCTGGATTTACTCCCTCTGCTCAAGGAGTAAGAGGGAGTCCTCATTAGGACCATCAAATTATTCACGTATACTTCGTACAACTTTACACTGATGGCATTAGAAAAATGTGAAATATCAGATGTTGCACATTAAAGCACCTGTCAAAAGACAAGGACTTGATGGAATAATTTAAAGATTCTTAGATTCTTTGCTAAAATTTCACTTTTCAGACTTTCAATTCTTGAAAAACACAGGAATTTTCTTTTTCCACAGAGTAAAACTTTCTTATGCATGTAATTCCTTTGGTTTCATTGGGAAATGAAACAGCCTGGTGCTAAGTGACAGAAGTAAAGCTGGCAGAACCTGCCCAGATGCTTCACAGCTACTCTGCACCAGAGCAGTTTTGTGGCAACATGTCACTGCAAAGCAGTAGTTCCGCTTCAAGCTGAAAACTTTGTATACTCTAGCAAAAGCTGTGCACAGAATCCCTTGACTAGCTTACTCAAGTTACCAGTGTCTTCTGTGTTTTTCTTAGTTGAGTGAAAGTAGAATTTTCCCTGCTCCTACTGATGTTCAAAGGCATCTTCTTCCCTTCTTCAAACTTGTTGTGTGGAACATGACACTGTAGAAGGGAAATCATTTTAGTTGGCTAAAGAGATAGAAGATTGGCAGAGCATGTAATTGAGGGCCACTGGACGTTTAAGGAAAAGAGATTCTTGGTGCAGGAAAAGATTTTCTTAGATAGCTGGGCTAGTTTTGGCTGGGATGGAGAGAGTTGATTTTCTTCACAGTAGCTAGCATGGGGCTGTGTTTTGGATTTGTGCTGAAAACAGTGTTGATAAACACAGGGATGTTTTCGTTACTGCTGAGCAGTGCTTCCACAGAGCCAAGGGCTTTTCTGCTTCACACCCCACCCCACCAGCGAGCCGGCTGGAGGTGCACAAGAAGTTGGGAGGGGGCACAGCTGGGACAGCTGACCCCAACTGACCAAAGGGATATTCTATACCATATGACATCATGCTCAGCGTATAAAGCTGGGGGAAGAAGAAGGAAGGGGAGGGAGGACGTTTGGAGTGATGGCGTTTCTCTTCCCAAGAAATCATTACGTGTGATGCAGCCCGGCTTCCCTGGAGATGGCTGAGCACCTGCCTGCCCATGGGGAGTGGTGAATGGATTCCTTGTGTTGCTTTGCTTGCGCGTGCGGCTTTTGCTTTCCCTGTTAAACTGTCTTTTATCTCAACCCACGAGTTTTCTCACTTTTATCCTTTGATTCTCTCCCCCATCCCACCACGGCGGCGGCGAGCGAGCGGCTGCGTGGGGCTTAGTTGCCACCTGGGGCTAAACCGCGACAACAGGAACAGACAGTAATGGTTCAGACGTAGGAGGTCCCTGTGTTTTGGAGGAGGGAGAGCTCAAGTGTTGCAGGGAGGTGGAAGCTGGTGTATCTTTTGTGGCAATTTAGATTAAGATTTAAAGTGCAGACCTTTGAAAAAAACAGGGGAATTCTCCCCTGCCAACCTGCAGTGTTTATTTCATTTATCGTAGCACCTTGCCTTGCAACACTTCTGAAAAACTATTTAGTACAGGCCTATTCATGAAGGCAGAAGTTTTAAAGAGTAGTCACTGACCTTGGATACCCACTGTTGTATGTGCAGCCTGAGTTTGTTTTTCACAGATGCTGATGTGAAAGAACTGGTTAGAAAGTTTTTAAGACTGGACTTATAGAACTATAAAAGCATCAAAACCAAGTAGTCAAATGTTTAGATTAAGGACCTTGTAATTATTTATGTTAACTGAAAAGAAGCAAGTCAACATAGTATATAAAAATGTGTAAAACTGGATGCCGTATCATAACATGTTGAAGACTATTATTTTCTGTGGGGTGTATACTGATGACTTACATAAGAAACATGTTTTTCAAAAGAAAAATGAAGTCCTCAAAGAGCTCTAAGAAATGATAACCTCTGATTTGAATGTTTGATTTCTTTTCCGTTTAGTCTAAATGTCTTTCATATAAATTACAAATCAATATTCAGAACACAAGAGATTCGTTAGTTTTATCTCCTGCTTGGCTTATATTTAACCTATCATGATTATCACTTGTAAAAAAATTCTTGTTAATGAAAGTACCTCTTCAGGTAATTTCTTCACAGCCTATGATCTAAGATTAATGGCTACAGCTCAGCAGACCATTGTTCAATATTGCTTTTTCCATTCTGAGGAATGATACGGGTTTAATTAATTATACCTTGTTAATGAATTGGAGTAGAACATGAGGTTCATTTCCTCCTACATAAAGCAAATGTTTTAGGGTTTTTTCCTAATAGTATTTGCTAATTTGTATTGGGATATTCGTATTTAAAATACAATATGTGATATGTTCAGATGAAACTGATTGGATTTACATTTTATTATGCAGCATTATACTTAATGGCACATTCAGTCTCCAGGAAGGCATGACCTGTGGTTAGAGAGGACAAAATAAAGAACTCATTCTCTGATACTGACTGACTTGGCCTTTTTCATCATTTTGCTTACCCACTCTCTCCTCACCTGCCTTTTTATATCTGAACTGTCTGACAGAATGGTGTATGGCTTTGCTGTATTACTTGACAAATATATTGTGTGATAAACACACACCCTATCAAAGTCTTTTGCATTGGTAAAGCTAATAGTTGAGGCCTCCTGATAAATTTTTCATGTCTATATGGACCATATTTTTTTTTTTTAAAGAATTTTAGATGAACTTGAAGTATTGGGAATCCTTGGTGTATTTATGATTATCAAATCCTTATTGTTTAGTATTTAAGCTGAAATGTCGAAGCTAATCACAGTGACTTGACTGAGTTTTGGCTGACTGACTCAAAGTACTGTAACAATGAAAGCTTTTCTGTGAAAAGATACTTACAGTCATTTGGAAATTCAGAAACTTTTAAGATGCCTGCAATTAGATACAGATGATTAATTTAGCCAGTATCACTAGTTGATTGTCATCCAACTTTTGTTTTAAAAATCTTAGTGATAATAATATTATTGGACTCTGTCCCTTGTAAATGCTGTGTTACAAAAAAAGACTTCTTTACAGTTTTTTGCTGTTTACTGTTCTGTAGAGTCTCTGTGTAGAGAAACTTCTATTAATTAATCCCATGACTAACACATTCATGCTACACAGTGAGACAATGACTCAAGATAGCTTTTCTTCATTTTTACATTTTTCTTTTTTAGAAAAGCCATGGACCTGTTGGAGTGCATTCAGAGGAGGGCCACAAAAATGATCAGAGGGGTGGAAAACCTCTCCTATGAAGAAAGGCTAGGACAGAGTTGGGGTTGTTCAGCCCAAAAAAGAGAAGGCTCCAGGGAGACCTAACTGCAGCCTTCCAGTACTTAAAGCGGGCCTATAAGAAAGATAAGGACAGACTTTTTAGCAGGGGCTGAAACGACAGGACAAGAGGTAATGGTTTTAAACTAAAAGGAGGTACATTTAGACTAGATAGAAGGAAGAAATGTTTCACCATGAGGGTGGTAAACCACTAGCACAGGTTGCCCAGAAACGTGGTAGATGCCCCATCCCTGGAAACATTCCAGGTCAGGTTGGACGGGGCTCTGAGCAACTGGATCTACTTGCAGATGTCCCTGCTCATTGCGGGGGGGTTGGACTAGGTGACCTTAAAAGGTTCCTTCCAATCCAAACTGTTCTATAATTCTACGATTCTATGAATAAAGAATTTAAATGTTATTGATGCCTTGATTAGTTCTTTTTTGGTTGGGGGAGAGTTTGCTAGGACATAAGCCATTAAGCTGCCATCTAATGCCAATCAGAATTATTAACTGTGAAAAAGGAGTTATGATTGTGCAATTGCAAAGTGATGAATGGGTACCTTGAGAAAAAAAGAAATGAGAAACCTATTCCTGTGTGAATTATCAGTGTTGAATGACTATAATGCAGTTTTGGTTTTGTCTTTTTTTTTTTTTTTTTACTTTTTAATGTATCATGAACCTTTTCATTAATATCTTTCCAACTGATTATCTAGTATCTAATATTTTTGCAAAGCCATTATCTAATATCGAATCTCTTTCCTTAGAGAGAAACTCATGATGCCATCACAAAGAGTGTAATCACAAAACACCCAAGAGCTTACAAGAACTGCATGAAGAGCAGGTATTTTATATTGTTAGAAGTCAGAAGTGTAAGTAAGTCGCAGGTCTTTCAACTGAGACAGATGTGTTATGTCGGTATCTTTGTGGATATGTACCTGTGGGTATCTGGAAAAGAGAGAGATGCACACAGAGAAATATGTGGATGTATTTCTCAGTATAGAAAATGTTCCTGAAGAGTAACACTCTTTTCTATATAAAGGTTTTGCCTGTTCTTCATATTACCTTGGCATAAAATGGGTTGATTTATTTTACTATTGATGCACTTGTGTTTAAAAAAAAATCCTCAGATGAATGGACTACAGTCTGTAAACATAAAGCCTGTCATTGCTAATAACAAGCCTAGAAAAGTAAGTTTATATGCCTAGATCTTTGGTTTGAATTGCACACCCAACATCACAAAAAATGTCTAAACCTATTTTTTATGTTTTACCATGTTGCCTATTAGTCTTTTCCATAATTTAATTTCTTATGTTGTAACAGTTACAAGGCCGATCCTTTTCACTTATTTCTTCATCATTTTATTTATGTAAGAACATTTCTAGTCATTGGTTTTGAAGAAACTTATAGGGATTACATTCTGAAGATAAGGAACATGTATCTTTCTCCATCTTGATGTAATACAGATGACAAATATTAATCAGACAGACAACTTTCAAAGTACAAGTTTCCTTCTAGTTCTTTGTAGTTGCCTTTTCTTTAACTCTATCACCAAATAAAGTAAGGAAGAACTACTGATCAAGAAGCACAAAATGATGCAATAAGCAAAGCAAGCTTGCATTGCTTTGTTGAATGTCTTATCAAGTGCCGGTGTTAGCCTGTCAGATCTAATCAAAACTCCTTGATGCTGTGCCTTCTGGATGACTGATTTGATTTTAGGCAAATTGGGCATTCATATTTATGCTTTAAACCAGATGTGGCATATAATGTTCGTATTTTGATCACTGCTCTAGTAAACACAAAGGGTTTTTTTATTATTTTACAAGTAAGGCATAGAGTTGCAAGATTGTACTTGACTTGCAAAACAACAAAATCTTACAAAACATGTCAGCATTCAATAAAACATGCACTTTACATCAAGCTGTGTCAACATCTTAAATGAAATATAGCTTAAAGATAAGGTGTTAAAAAGGAAAATTACAGATATGAAGTGAGGTTCTTTAAAACTATCACTTGTCCCCATTCCATCACTGTAGCTCCTATTTTTTCTTTTGGTGTTTTTTTTTTTCTACCTTTTTGGGCTAAAGTGTCTGAATTATGACAGAAACTGCCATATTATGAATAAATCTTCATAAATGCAGAAAAAGATGAAAACTCTACAAACTCAATGAATATTTAAGGTCACATATATGGTATTAGTTGTGACAGATTGTTAAAAACAGTCTTGAACTGTCTTCTTGAACTGAAGGAAGTTTCATTGAAAACTTGGAATTTTCTTTAAGTATATATTGCATGTCACATGTACATATTAGAAATTCTTGCTTCTGACAAGCACACATCCTAGATTGACACTGACGTTTCCTTTCTGTGGCTCTAGTCCAATACACAGCTCTTCTGTTCTTTTTACCCTCTCACACTAGCATGCTGATATAATAAGGTACCAAACATACCAAACTTTTAAACTTCACCACTGGATTGTCACTTCAACAGGTTGTTTTGAGTTTGTAGGAAGAAAGTTCATAGTTGAAATGTGCAGGAAGGCATTTCAATAAAGAAGGAATCACAGAAAATTCTGTTTACTTTTGCTTTGGATTAGCATGCAAAGCCTCACTTACCCAACTCATCTGTACCGTACACAAAGGCGAGTCATTTGCTCCATTAGTAAATGCCACTTCTCAACTGTTGGCATTTCCTGATGTCATTCAGGGTGGAATCAGGAAATGTATATGTATATATGAAAATATTTATAATAACTACAGGAGGCTAATAATTATGTTCAAAGCAACCAACTTCAGGAAATTCAGACTTAAGCTTCCAAAATTGACCTAAGTTACGATGCTTATTTTCACATGCTATCAACCTTCTTACAGTACAGGATCTGAGTCATATGTCAAGCGATCACAAATGTTTGAGCCATTTCAACCAATGTCAGGATGAATGCTGGACACAGTTCTTTTCCACTCTGAATTGCATGAAATATTGGTCAGTTTTCTTTCCAAAAACAAAAAATGGGAAGAGGGATGTAGAGGTGGATGATACTTGCTGTGTGACTGTGTAGTTTCAGTAGACCATGTTCTGGGTCAGTAACCCTTACTTTATAGCTCTTGTTGAGAAATAAGTGTATCATACTACACTAGCAACCAGTGTTTCTAGAGGGAGCCACAGCCAAAATCATAAAATGCTGTAGACTGTGTTAATAGCTTTTTAACTTTGCTCCTTTGATATTGGAGAAAACTGCAGGATCCTGGACTGTGAGATGGTGTCTTACAGCGGTAGCTATGTGGGGAAGCCTGGATTGTACGTGGGGGCTGACGATAGATAAAGAATTTAAGCCCTTGAGAAACTTTGTAATAACTATCTTGAAATTAAAAAAATCCTTTGTTTATCAAATATCTGACAAGTCTACAAGGTGCTCTATTTCTTTTGTGAATATACATTTACAACATAATCTGCATCTGAATTCTAATTTACTAGTATGCAAAAACTTGTAAGTACTGGATTTTTACCTGCTTATTCTTGTTAAAAGGGTAGAGATGTCATGCAGTAAAGCACAAGAAACCTTGAAGTTAAATTAGATTTTCTACAAGCTAAGCTTAAATTGTGTGGCTCATTTCACAAATTTTACTTGCTTCACTGACTTTCATTGCATCCTGTACTGTCTTTAGGGCACTTTGATGTTCTGCAGGTCATGATTCACTGTCCTGAAAGGTCTGAGAAACTTTCTATTGACTTAAATAAAAAGTATCAGAATGAAGAAATCCACCAGAGTTTTGATTGACTTTATGAACTTTGCAGAAGTTTATCAAGTTCTCAAAGATGCAGATATTTTTTGAGAAATTACTCAAAATTAACCACTGAATCTTTGTGAAATTATGCTTAGGGATAATTAACTAACATAACAGCAAGGGGAAAGATGCTAAAGAAACATTTTAAATGAATCATCATCACTTAATAGTTCCTGCATATATTTTACAAACTCCAAGCCCTATCCTTAAAGGCTTTCTACAAGAGAAGTCTGCTTTTTATGTTTTTGACCGACTTAGAAGTAGCTTCAAAATTATCTAGATATAGCTAAGTTTTAGTGGCAATGTTAATTCACTGCTTCTTTTGCCCATATAGTATCTTCTTATCTAAGGGCATGAAACTTGCTATTCCATAAGACATATCTTTGTTTCATGTTTGAAGAGCACCTAAAGAACCATTAATTTTTAGAAATACAAAACATATCTAACATTATATGAAAAACAAGTTTTGCTGTATAACCAGTTGAAGTTCATTTATGGTTATGACGGAAGTTTTTAAGGAACAGTTTTTAAAATACAGAGTGTGAAGGAAGGATGCCCTTCATCTTTCATGTGAGTCTAGTGAGTATATAATAAATATCACAATATACAAAGAAAAAGCATAGTTTAGTACTGCATGAATTCAGATATGTAAGAGGAAGGATTCGTTTTAATCCGTTGACATTCTAGAGGTCAGAACATGGTTCTTAATTTCTATGGAAAACTTTGACATTTTAGTGAACTATGTTAGTCAAAACCCTGAAATATTTTGTCCAGGAAATATTTCTTAGTGGTTTTAGTTACCGCATTATTCAGGTCCCCTTGTTCCCAATCAGACTACATCTTTCCTCATGGATCACCACTCTTCAGTGAAGCCAAAATGTCAGATTTCCTTTTCCTCACATAAAGTTCATGTTCTTCAAAACTCTTATTACTCCTCTTCATTCACAGAAGATACTAAAAACTGCTCAAGAGAGTATAACTTTTTTTTTATGATCGACAAATAATCACGTGGTTGGGTTGTATACCTCCTTGATATCCATTTTCTGCTACTACTCTCAAGTGCCTTCTTTGGAAGACAGGCTACGTACCTGTCGCCTGACCAGTAGTCATTTATTTTTGTCCCTTGGCCCAATTCCCTTGCTTAGCCCAGACTTGCCTTTCCAATACCCAGGATACATCTCTCATTTACCCCAGTTGTTTATTTTATGCTTATCCATTTTTACAGTCCATTAGAGAAGAGCCTTTCAATTTACTTATCCAATAAAAATATATAATAATGACAAATCATATCCAAAGTTTTGTGTAATTGCATAAAAACAGAACTCGTATCTAAGAGACAGATGGCTGACAGGACAAAATTCATTGCCTTGGCATACAGGAGAAAAGATTACAAGAGGTGTTTTTACTAATTTGTAGCTTTGTTAGTCTAGCCCATCTAGATATTTTTTCTCAGGGTTACTAAGAAGTGTAATTCAGCTTTTCCTTCTGTTAGAATCATCTTCCTAGTGAACTTACTTCCTGTATTTGAAAAGCTGAACCAGACCTTGAGTCAACTAAGATCTTTCTCCAGCTTAAGGAGATTTCCTTCTTATCTCTCCTTTAGTGCTGGTGTATAAAACAAGAAATATAAGTAGAAAAGCGTGAGATAATGCCACCTTACGTAGCCTTGGGCATCCACCACATGGAAGTCTCTCATTTAATCCCAGGAAATATTTCTAGATAATTTACAAATCTTTCCTTGAGGCTGGGCATATAGATAAATTGCACAGCAGGAGAGATCTACTCTACCTGCAAAATGTGCTTGTAGAATACGGTGCTTCTCACACAGCATGGCCTGCCACTGTGCCTAGAGGACTTACCGCTCAATCCATGCTTGACATACTCATGCAGGCTGATAGCTCACTCACTGCACATTTCTAAGACCCATTTTTTAATGGAACAATACCTTGACAAGTCACATACTAATCCCCAAAACGGCAAAGGAAATGCAGATTTATCTCTTGTCTGCAGTGGCAAGTTAGGACACAACTGCTTCACCAAATGCCAAACATTTTCTTCAGCAACGGACTACTGTGATCTTCCACAGACATAGCAAATGGTCCTTCTCCATCTAATACGCTCTGAAATAAAATCCTGGAAAATTTGTTAGATAAGTGGATAAAACTGATGAGTCCAAAAATTATTTACTACAATTAATATTGATGTAGGTGTTTGAAGAACTGGAAGAATCATTTTGCATGCCCTCTCGAGCTCAAAATTGAGTGAAAACTCTCTATCACTTAACAGATGCCCTGAATGTCAAAGATGCATATCATCTGTCAAAAGCAAGAAGGAATCACAGCCCCAAAGAATCAGAAGCCCCCCTTTTGGTTTTCTTTGTCATGAAGGCTTGTAATCTGTAACTGGGATGGGTTTTAGTGGTAAAATACAAACGTTCAAAGATAGAAATGGTGGGACAAATGCCTTGAGATCTTGTGGCCCTGAGTGATTTGCAGAAGAGAATGTTAATAAGATGCACCCCAACCAGGCTGCCACTCCAAGCTCTTGCTTTGCATCTCCATAACCCAAATAATCACTGAAATTAAAATGAAAGAGGAGGAACCACAATTTTTTGTTTGTTTGTTTTTATCTGTGGGAAATGGTCAACCGCACATAGTTTCTGTCTTCCTGTTCAACCCCATATGCTTGGGTTAACCCTTACTAGGCATCCCTTAATCAACATAATAAATGGAGGGCTTCACTTCAATTATAACAAATAGAATGGATATTTCTGCACACCTCTTCAGGAAAGAAAAACGGGATCTTGTCAAGTATCTCAGTGGTGCTCTAGTGTGAGGACTAACTATGGGCAGGACTGTGTCTAAGAAAGACCTTACATGAGTCTAGATGGGAGCTGCATGTATGAAAGCCTGGTTGTTTCACCTGAGCATGTAGAAAAATGATGAGGATTGGCAACATCATGGCACTTGGCCAAGTACCCCTTTACAAGATTGTGCATCTACAGTAGCGTGTAATGTGTATTACCTTTCACACGAGAGCTAGCTCAACAGTGTGAAGCAGACTAAGGAATACTCTGGAGTTTGTGTGGTGAATACCATCCCTTACCCCAAAATCAAGGTGTTAACTGGGATCCAGCCACATATTGCCACCTCCCACCAGACTCCTGAGTGGTGCAGAGAGACACGATAACTGCGGCATTTCTTAAGGACTCTATCTGTTCATTTTGACAGCTTTTGTCGCGGAACTTGAGATAGACTTTGCCACAGTGTGCATTTTAGAGAAGATAAGGAAAATTGTTCAACCTTTTACACATTGCCCTATGTCCCCATTCTCCCTGCTGGCAGTGGAAGTAGTGGTGTAGCTTTCTGCCCCCTCCCTCTCCACTGGGGAGATTTCTTTCACCTACAAGCTGAGCAGTGGGCACATTGCACTCTGCCCCCACCCCTTGCTGTTTCTTCTGTTTCTCTGTGGACTGAAAACAAGGTAGATGCTGTGAAAAAAATCTTATTGCACTTCAGACCTTGCTGTGTGTTTTACTTTACTTTATTCTGGCAAAATGCTGAGTTCTTACAATTATTGTCTTCTAAGCAATTATAGTGTAAGTTATCAGTTCATGTGAAGAGTGGCAGACATTGTGTAAGGTAGAACTGCTATGATGATAACGAGCAAGGCTGCAGAGAAGTCAGTTACATAAGACTGGAAGAGTTCAGGGACCCAATTCATTATTGTCCTTCTACCCTCCAAATCACCATTTCAGGTCCATCCCTAGGGGTTGTGATATGTATGAGAGACATTAAAGATAACACCTCAGGCCCTCTGATATCCTTGGTAGCAAGAGGGGGGAGATATTTTCCCTCCTTTCTCTTGGCTCCACTCCTTCTCTTTCTGGCATCCTTTATGTGGCAGTGCTGCGCCCCAGACTGTGGTTTTGGAATAACAAATACAGTTTCTCCTATGTTGCTTAAGAAATGTTAAATAAGGAACTGCTCACATGCATGACAAAGAAAAAGTGAAATAAAACTGCCCCTAACAAGAGCACTGTTCACTCAATGAAAAATTATAAAAATAAAAATAATGTATACTTCTATATTCAAATATTAGATAAAGAGGAATATTGATCAAGGAAACAAGAAATCTTGTATGAGTAAAAATGAACGTAATGATCCAACCTTCCTCCAAGTATGATTATATTGAAATTAACTGATTTCACCAGACAGGTATTTGATTGTATGGCTCAAACAGAGAAATGCAAAGCATTTAACAGCACATAATAATCTGACAGCACTTTCTTTAAAGCTAACAAAAACAGTAAATAATTTGCAGTAGGAACATTACATTAGCTCTTTATTCACCTCAGTATTTTTCCAAAAATTTGGCAGGGTTGGAGAGTAGAATGAGATGGCAGTGCCCTATGAATGCTAAAGGGAAATTGTTGTAGCCTAAATCAAAAAACTGATTTATATTTATGGCAGACTTGAAGGCAGAAGGACTCCCAGGGTTAAGAAGAGGACAGTAATGATGGGGCACAGGCATAAATGGCAATCATGATTGTGCTGTTGTGGAAATGGTATGGAAAGTTCATCTTGAAGGATTAATGCACTCGTCAGCTGCCTGAAAGACCAGGATAGGCATGGATGAGTATGGAAGCTGATCCAGATACTTGCAAGAAGAGAGCCTTGGCTCCTGCTGGCACTCAGACAGTCAGCTTTGCTGTTAGGGGATCACTAGTTGACCTGAAGGGAAAAGTCCTTGTCTGAGCTTGTGCTTTTGAAGTGTAGATAAGATATTTTAAATGAAGTCCACTTCTGTTCTTTTCATTGCATGATCATTCTAGTTTTAGCAAAACCAAGAATTTGTTAAGAGTACCACTGGCTGAGTAAGTTCCTCTAGTCCAAAGGGAATTTCTGAATTTCTTCTGAGGAAGATACTGAAGAGTGGACAGTTTCTTGAATCTGCCCTCTTCTTGCTCCTCTTCCCCCTTCATTCTCAAAGCGTATCAATTTTTATATGGGAACTACTTGCAATACAGACGCAGATAATTACAGAAGATTGAATCCATGGCAATACTGATTGCAATATCTCCAGGCATTTAGCATTGTGCATTGTCATGCAGAGATAGCTGAACTAGCTCTTTTCAAACCACTTGTGTACCAGAAACTGTCTTCTTGATGCTCTGCTTGAGCTAAAAGCACAGACACTCTAGACCCAGCTTTGACATTACCACTCTTCAGATGAAAGGATTGCGGGAGTGTTTCTAGTCCATCTCAGTGCAAAGAAAAACAGGGTCACTCATACTTGTCAAAGGGAATGAACAGAGCTCTTACAGAAATGAATGCATACAAGAAGACTAAGTGCAAGGTTCTGCACCTGGGTTGGGGCATTCCCCAAAATCAGTACAAACTGAGTGAAGATTTGGTTGAGAGTAGCCCTGCAGAGAAGGACTTGAGGGTACTGGTGGATGTAAAATTGAACATGAGGTGGCAATGTGTGCTTCCAGCCCAGAAAGTCAAGTGTATCGTTGGGCTGCATCTAAAGAAGTGTGGCCATCAGGATGAGGTAGGTGATTCTCCCCCTCTACTCTGCTCTCATGAGACCCTGCCTGGAGTACTGCATCCAGCTCTGGGGTCCCAGTACAGGAAAGATATGGACCTGTTAGAGCGTGTCCAGAGGAGACTCACGAAATGATGAAAGAGCTCTTTCATCAAACCTCTCCTGTGAAGAAAGGTTGAGAGAGTGAGGTTGTTCAGCCTGGAGAAGAGAAGGTTCTGGCAAGACCTTACTGTGGCCTTTCAATATATAAAGAGGGCATGGAGAGAGACTTTTTACCAGGGCCTGTAGTGACAGGACAAAGGGCAACGGTTTTAAACTAAAAGTGTAGATTTAGATATACAAAAGAAATTTTTTACGATGAGGTTGCTGGTGAGACAGTGGAACAGGTTGCCCAGAGAAGTTGTGGATGCCCCATCCCTGAAGTGTTAAAAGAAGTCAGGTTGGGGCTCTGAGTAACCTGTACTAGTGCAAGATGTCCCTGCCCATGGCAGTGGGGTTGGACTAGGTAATCTCTGAAGGTCCCTTTCAACCCAAACCATTTTACGATTCTATGATTCTATGACTGTGCCCTTATATTTACTGCTTTTTGGCCAAGTTCTCTAAACTGAAGAAGTGAGCTAATGTACCTACTTTTGGTTGTTGAGCTGGCTTGAAGAAACTTGCCTAGGTGATTCCATACACTATTTTGCATGGACACATCCAAGGTTTAGCTCATAAGGGTCTGAGCATATGAAAAAGACTGATATTAATATCAATCCTGTTTAGTCAGCTAGTGTGCTGATTTTGGTAAGGTCTGAAATGGTTCCTATAAGAATATTTATAATAGGACTATGATTCTGAAATAGCAAAAAATATGCTTTTATTGCACAACAAATAAAAATAACCCCCTCTGATATAGTTAAAAAAAAAAAAGAAAACTAAAGGGTGTTTCCTTACATACGAAATTCAATAATGCATGTGCTATAGTGCTACATTATTGATTTATGATGGAATCAAAGCACCCAGTATCACATAATAGATTAGAAACTCTGACAGACAGAGACCTGAGGTTAATGCAGGGAATAGTATTATGACCCTTAGTATTTAAACTCTTATGTTTTTTTTAAAAGAGTGGTTGCATTTGACATTGAATTTGTCAGACATCAAAATAAAAGTATCAACAAATAGGAAGAAAGTTAAATAAGTTAAAGCAGTTAAATTAAAAGTTAAATAAATTAAATAAGAAGAAAGTTAAACTGCGAGGAGGCGTAAAGAGGTCAGAATTGTACAATGTAAGAACATGACATGCGTTTGTGCAAAATACTGAGGAGGGAAAAAATACAGTAAAAAATTAGATGAATACCCTGAAACCAGCAGAGAACACCTGGAGATGATACCCGCCCCCCACACCCCCTAAATGCAAGACATATGTTCTGGATCATATGTAGAACATGGGAAGAAATAGTGTATCTTTCATAGAACAGGTGAGTCAGTACGTGGAATAAATAATGAGGTTTTGGTTCCATTACACAGGAAAGATTGGAGAAACTGAGAAAAGATAAAAAACTCAAGTAAAATGCTTTGAGAGACAATAAATCATACTTCTGATGTGTCATACTGGAAAAAACTCAAGTGATGTGTTTGCTTCCCAATGGCTTAGGATGAAGTCATGGGTCAAATGCAGATCTCGATTCGGTAAAACACTGTAGCACGGGCTTAATGTTCAGCATGTGCTTAAGCAGAGCTCTTTTCCTTGGACATGGACTTATTCTCCAAAATTTAAGCATACAGGACAATTTTCACACTGAAAGCCCTTGCTAAGTTACAACCTATTAAGTGGCAGGAAAAGAGTAACATGAAGGAAATCCTTATGCAATGGGAGGTATATGGAATAATTGACACATGGGAAATGTTAATTACCCTGTTTGTTTTACTTTGCTTTGGTGTAAATAATGACTCGAAAGGCCTTTTCAGTACACCTCAAAATGTATCGCAATGTTTCTTGGACTTGCAGGGATCTAAATCCCTAAGACAGAGCTGAACAAATGGGAAAATTGCTCTACCACTGATCCTTCCACTTGCATTCGGTTCACAGAAAACTCTTGAGAAACAGAGAATTTTGCTTCCGATTTTATTAAAAAACTGTCCGCCATTCACCTTTTTTTTTCATCTTCATTTTCTTTCACCTTCTGACTTTTTTTTTTTTTTTAAGTGCAGTGGATATATCCAGGATGGCTGAGGCATTGGGAAAATTTGGCTTCTGCAATATAGTTATGAGCAGCTGTTAACTATGTAGCCTGCCAGTCTCATACTGGGGAGAAAAAACATTTCAACATTTGCTACTGTGTTTGCACAGTCCTGAGAGCTATCTAGCAGGAAGGAAAATGCAGCTTGTGGAATCAAAATTATATGTTATTTTCAACCTATACACAGAGTTAACAGCAATACAATATTTGCTATGGAATAATATAAACTTGTGTTTTCTCAGTGTTGGAACTTATGAACACTTTCATTTGTGGAGGTGAAATTAAGAACAAATAATTAATGACCTCAGCTAAAGACAGAAGCTGACAATGGCAGGTCTTGAGTGCACAGCGCAGATCAGAGGGACCAGCTTTAAATCATGTCCTATACCTTGCTTTTCCTCTTGGCTGTGTGAAATGCTCTTTGATAAGTTCCTGAAGGCTTCTCTAACCTGTGCTGACTGTGAGCTTCCCAAAGGGATCTTCTGACGCAGCCCATTATTCCAGAATACCTCCCTTATTTGTTGCCTCAGCACTCCTACCCTGCCTATATTCACCTACGCTTCACTGCAATCCTTTCCAAATGATTTCTTTCTAGGGCCTTGAATCTGGTGGTAGCTACTTTATCACTGAGGAAAATCTGACACTGGCTTTCTGCAAATACTCAAGCTTATGAGCCAAAGACATTGGATAGACTGTCTTTGAGTTTAAAGGTCATGGGAGAGGTATCCCCAGGCGAGCTACAAAACCAGCTTTTCCAACTTACAATCATGAAAGTGAGGTGTACTGACTTGGTCAGTGAGAAACCTACCCTTTACTAATGGGAAAAGCTGCAAATCTGTCAGCCTCATGAATAGTCTACTTGCTTTTGTGGGTGAAAAGGGTGAAAAGGGGAAAATCACCTCAAACGTCAAATGCGGCTTGAGAGGTGCAGAAGGAATTTGAATGAAATCTTAATGATTATGTGAAGATTTTTTTGGTGGGCCTGAAAGAAGATGAATTTCACTTCGCGTTACATTTCAAAGCAAATTGTTTTGTCCACTTTTTTTCATCACTTTCAGCGGTTTCATAGGCTATCACAACATTTGGAGATCAAGAGTAGAAAGACTAAAGATCTTTAAGTCTTAAATATAGTTTCTTCTTGGGTGACTTAGACACTTAAACACAGATTTGTAGATGCTGCAAGACTTCAGACTCAGCTCCTCAAAAAGACTAACTTTTACAGAAATTCCAAGGAGTCTGACTAACTTGAGTGGTAAGTGCTGAGAACGTAATTCCCACTGAACTGCAATGAAGTTCAAGCTCCCAAGTCATTTAATCCAATATTAATGCCATCTCCTTCAAGTTTGCCTTCAGTGGAGCAGCTGCTGTATGAAGGGATGGTACTGTATGCAAGAACGACAGAAAACTGAGACCCTCTGCTGCTCAGGGCTGATAGCTGCTGCCTCTCTCGGAAGTTGAGATGCCGTAGCAGCTAGGTGTGAACAGATAATGTTCTGAAGAGAGCACTTGGGTGCTTTGGAGCAGCTTTACCATATATCAACAGACAGATCTCAAAAATAAGTAAACCCTGTCTTACTGGGAAATTATCAGTTTTAGCAAACTGGTTTGAGTGCGTGCATTCTCGCAGGCTGGTGAACCTTGTTTGCCACCTCTATTTTCAAGGACTTCCTACTGCCTCTTCTGTTTTTGATAGGAGTTCAAACCTTGAGTAGGAACACCTTATTCCGGGTGCTGCTTTCCCAAATTCTTGTTGGAGAGCACATAGCAAAAATATTTTACCACAAGTGAAAACAAATATCTCTGAATAGCAATTACAATCAATTACTTAGCTTTTGAAGCATTTTGGTTGTGTGTTTGTTTGTTTCCTCACTCTTTTTAGACAGTAATAATTTGTTAAACTCAATCAAATTATTTTAGAAAACATAATAAACGTTAAGTATGCGCCAAAACCATCTGGAAGTGCGATGCACTGCACACAAGAACAGTGGGAGCCATCTATGCACATTCAGCATTGGAATGTGTTCTCTTTCTGACTTTTACATTTGCAACCCAAACACACAACCCAGGTCAAGAACGCACTTAAACAAAAGAGAAGGACCAGCATGAGACCTTTAGAGGCAGGGCATTTTGGAAATCCCATGAAACATCCCTATCACCTTTGGCATTTAAATCCCAGTGGACACCTTAACCCCATTGTCAGACCTGTCTCCGCTGTTTGGGGGGATCTAACAAAGGTGCCCGGGTCAGGGCTGAGGACAGAGGGTCATGAGCTGGTCACACTCCTAGCTCACACCAGTGCTGATTACACCGAAAGACAATCTAAAATTGCAGCAAGAATTTTCCTGGAGTTTTATATGTAAAGAACACAGTTGCCGTGCAGGGTTACTAGGACCAAATTAAAGCAGGAGACCAGCACAGAAAAAGGCAATTCCTGGGTGGCAATATGGCTCAGGCTTTTAAAAGATACAGATACTGCCAGTACTACTTAGATCAAGCACTGTTGGCCCTGATTGTTAATTTTTGGTGCTGGGGGGGGAAAAAAAAAAAGCATATTATCTCAATTCTGAAAATTATTTTCTTTTCATGCACATACCATACATGTGGGGTAATACCACAAGTTTGCTCAGAAGGCCTTTTGCTCTAACACAGAACACGAGGAGGAAGAAGGTGGAATGGAGTTTTGCTGCTTCAATGAACCTTCCTTTCCTCTTCATTTCTCAGCAGTCTTTCCCCAGAAAGAAGGATGAAGAGTACCGAAGTACTTGTTTTTAAATACAGATACACGACAGATGGGTTTCTATGCTTGACAGTGGTTGTACTGATGACAAAATAAACATCCCTGGAAACTCTGTGACTCAATACCTGAGGTGTTTTACCTTCACATGTGAAGAAGCAATTCCTGGTCCAAAGAACTTGTAGTTGAAGAAAAAATATATTTGAAAGACTGAATCTGGACAAAAAAGAACTCCTGTAACAGATAAACAAGAATATAATTTTTTTAAAAAGTTTGCATAATTTCACATATAGTTTGTTAAAGCAAACCCCATTATTTTCAGGGGAGGGTTGACCTCAAGTAGCTCTAGGTGAGACTGAGGCATTCAGAGTTGTGGTGAATGCTGAGGAAGGGAGGCAGTCCCCTCCCGTACCTAACACAGGTGCAGCAAGCTGTGTCTGGCAGCATCTGTCCACCTGTCTGCCTGTCTGTCTGCTATGGCAGGAATATTAATCCTAGTCTTTCAGTGTCACCTCACTTTGGGTTTCCTTTCATGCTTATTGTGACCTGTTACTGCTTCAGTAATGTAGATTGCAAGACTTCTCCTGACACATCCTGAGGGTTGGAAAGGCCCTCAATTCTCCTGCAAAAGCATGACTTCACAGCTGTTAAAATATGTTGCCCCCATTTTTTGTTTCATAGTTTCTGTAAATGAAAATAATTCCACCAATATTTGCTTTTTATATGACTAATTGCTGGTTTCCTTGGGTTCCTGCTGTGTCCAAACACTTCTCTGTGATAGTCCAAACACTGTGGCCTATTTTCTGCTACAGAAACATGTTGCAACAAGACTAATCAACCACAGTCAATTACAGTTCAGCCTGCAGACCCTCACAGGTACTAATAGTTTGTTGACGTGCAATAATATTGCAATGTAAGAAAAAAATCCTTTGACTTCTTAAGTGGTAAATACTACAATAGATTGAATGTGAAAAGCATCACTTGCAGGACTCTAAAATACGATCAGGATTATTCCATGACAGATCATCTGTGCGTGTGTAGCAAATATGCTGCTTATGTAACAAGCATTCATGAGTGCAACGCTTTCATCGGGCTTACCTGTATTTTACTGTTACTGAAAGCTGGGACACAGGAAGACAGTATTAACAGTCAGAGCTTTTTCTGCAATTTGTCATGCATGTCAACACAGCGAAAGACATGCTTGAGCTGGCAGTGACAGCGCAGCTGAACAGATAGCACGAGACGTGCCCTTCACTTTGCTGACATGCACTCGGCATACGTCGGAGGGCCACAGCAATTTCTGTCCTTGAGCATTCCCAGAGAAGGGACATGTTTCTCGTCCTGCACCTGCGCTGCTCTCCAGGCTCCAGCTCCTGATTAACACACTGTGAGCAGCAGTCGCAGCGCCGGTCTTTGCCTGTGGTGGAACTATAGTGTGCAATGAAAAACATTTTCAATTCATATGAGTAATGAGCATTACAAATTAGACTCAGATCAATTATTAAATGAAGATGATTATGAAATATTAAAAGGAAGCTATTATACATAATGTATTTGTCACAGATTAAAAATCAGCATTCATGTAATATCCTTCTCTGCCGGATAATGTCTTTGGATATTTAACATATCTAAAAGGAGGGCAAAAAGTAAAGATAAGTGGGAGGGATGTGCATCTATTAAAACCAGAACTGGACTTGTTAATGACTTCTTCAAAATAGAGTTTTCTTCAGTCTTGCATATAGTTTATCTCTGGTCTATGGTGATGACATGCAGGACACGTCATCTCAGGCCTGGGTACTGCTGTCATTATCACTGTCTTTGAAGACACTACTTTATTGTACACACTTGAGGAGGAAAAGATTTTTGATTTAATGTCTAGCCCTGTCACTTGTGTGGAAGTCCTGGTGTCTACTACAGAGTGTTTTTGCACTAACAAAATGAAGCTGCTGGTCGGCTGGGGGTTTGTGATGACAGAAAGTACAAGCAGTAGAGTCACTTATTCCCTAAGCTGCTTCTGAAGCCATGCTGTGCTGAGATGTTTTGCATTGCACCTGATGAGTCGGTGGTGCAGCTTTCTCTCTGTGCTTGTTATGCTGAGGATGTGATGCTGCTACAAAACCTCATTAAATTCAGCTCAGAGTTAGAAATGGTTGAAAAAAAGAGGAATCATTGATAGAGCAGTTCTCACATCAGAAAATACTGGTTCCATGGAAATGAGACATTCTGGGGAGATTTGTTGGTCTTTTGAATTTTACAGTGAGAAGCAGGTGGGTAGGCTGGCCAAAAGTCAGGATGCCTGGTTCTCCTTGCCCCCCCCATGCCTCCCCAGGTGGTGAGGCAACCTCAGCCTTTCCCCATGCTGTCACCCCACCTTCCTTCTGGGCTAGGGGTGTCCCGTCCTCAAAGCTGGCATGCTGTTTTCCCAGCGTGCCAGCACCGAGAAGGGCGTGCCAGCTCCGAGGAGGGCATGCCAGCTTCTGGGTCCTCCTGGAGGGGCCCAGGAGGTGTCACCGGGGAGAAGGGGCAGGTGGAGAGGG
Organism: Phaethon lepturus; assembly: GCF_000687285.1. Taxonomy (NCBI): domain Eukaryota; kingdom Metazoa; phylum Chordata; class Aves; order Phaethontiformes; family Phaethontidae; genus Phaethon; species Phaethon lepturus. Next base: position 71,685 of record NW_010564005.1, read on the forward strand.
GGCAATGGGGGGTGAGGTCCCGCAGCACTGCAGCCTGCACAGGAGGAAGGGGTGGGAGGACAGTGGCTCACTCTTGCTGTGACAGGGGCAAAAGGGCGACAGAATTCCAGGCTGCAGCAAGAGACGGCTGGTCCCTTGCTCCGCGCAGTGGGGTGCCTGGTGGGGCAGTTCCAGCAACTGTTCTCTAAGTTTATTTCCATATTTCCAAACCAAAATCTGTTGGGAAGTCAGTACATTTCAAGATTTTGCCTTTTTGTCCACATTCAGGAGGGAAGCTTAAAAATCACAAGCTGCTTTTTTTTTTTTTCATCAGGATGGACTTTTCCCATTTATCTCTGCTCTAGTGTTAACAGCTTGTGTTTGGTTTTTTGTTCCGATTTTGGAGACCCCTGTTAGAGCAAACTCTGTTGGCCAAGAAGCCATCACAGCTGTGTATGTTAACACATGCAGGTACTTTGATGCTTCAGGAGGTAAGACTGCATTCTGCAGCATTACCCTGTGAGAAAGGAAACTTCTGAGGCACTTGTGTTTATTTTTGCGGTCTATTTTTGTCTGTTCTAGAAGGAATGTCACCCTCAACCTTGAGTTCCAAGATATTATTGGTTGAAACCAGATACTTAAGAGACTTGAAAAACATTATTATATAATATTAAATATTAAATAATAATTGGTTTATGTATTTATAAGCTGTAAGGTCACAGATTGCTGGGTAATAGTAAATGATTAAACTTGTTTTGAAAGAAAAAAAAGGAGTCTTTCCTGGAGGTTGGAAAATCTCCTTTGAAGCCTTTTCTATCTCTTGAGTAAATATGTGCAGTTAGAATTAAATAATTTTGTTAAACATGTATTATGTAACCAAAAACCTGGAACAATTCCAATGCCATTTCTCTCTGTTGTGTAAATATGTAATTAGGCAAGACTTTTTCCAGTGCTGCTGCTGATTACATTTTCCTCAGTCATGCAAGAATGGGATTTTTCTGCTCTCAGGCCATAATCCGAGCTCTACAACAAGCCCTGATGCGGCCTATTACCGTTCCACTCCCAACTGATAATTCTTTGCCCCCATTAATTTCTGTGAGAGGACACTTCTTTTAAACGGGGCAGACCCCATGTGAAATCTGACATAAAATACGAATCTAAGAGAAGATTAAGTACTCATAATGGCACTGAGCACAGGGATAACAGTTAATGTTTTTCCATCACGTGGGGCTAGCGATAGAGGAATAGCTCAGAAGACCAGATCCTTCAGTTTCCGATCATGCTACCGGTACATGACCATGTGGTGCCACTTCCCGTATTCCCTCCGCTGAGAGGATTTAGGATGCAATAGGTGCTGTGGCTGTGCTTCAGGAGTGCTTGAGGAAAACAACACCAAGGTTGTAGCTGCTGCCTCTTGCAGCCCTTATTTGTGGAGTAGTTCAGTCCTGCACTCTAATAGCCCTGGTGACTAGCAAGAGGAGCTAGTCATGAATGCTGAGCCGGACAAGCTATAGAAGGAAAACTCACCCTGACTACCTACTTCTGGCCCACTTGACTGGAGGTTACTTTACACCTTCAGACAATGTGTTCTTCCAAGGGAAAGTTTTTTTCTTGCATAGACCAGAAAAAGAAAAGACGTTTTTGTGCAAGACTCATAACACTGCTGATAACATGTCCTAGAGTAAGAGAAACTGGCAAAGATGACTGACAGGAGCATGTCAGCACAGGACAGATACCAGTCAGTTTCTCTCTGGCGTATTTTTTTTGTGATTTTGCCAAGAGCTTTCTAATAGTGGATTTTCATGTTTAGAATTTTTTTTGAAGATAAGCGAGTATTTTTGAGGATTCACAGGGCTTAGGCAGCATTTTTATTATTTCTGGCTTTGATTGTATTTCTCCAAGAAGACGTGACGGTTAACTATCACTTTGAAAGACCTTTAACATTCAGGAGGTAGCTAGAGCTTTTTCAAAATGTAATTAACATTTTAGTGAACTTCTGAAATAATTCAGACATATATGAGCCATTAAGGACTCAGTGGAAGGAATCTATCACCACCCACTAGTGAAACAGAGCAGTGCCATGCTCCTACAGTGTATTTCAAATTGCCATTCTTAGACTGGTTTTCATTCTCATTTCTGTTGCCTCATAAATAAACAACACTACTTTTTCATGGTGAATACTTCTATATAATATTAAAATCAGCTCAATTTCTGAAGATCAGGAAGTTAGAAAACTTTATATATGTTTTGGAAAAGTACAGATGTTGCTTCAGAGAACCGCAGAAAATTAAGGCTTATCTCAGCAATAAAATTGATCTTTAAAAACAAAATTGTTAAATGTTCAGAGATTTATGGTACTTAGATATAAAGCAGCATTTTTTCTTTAAAAGAAAACCATCCACCTCTAACCTATTACAATTTTTTGAGTATATGAAAATAATGGAAGTTAGTGGGAAAAAGCTTTATGTACATTGCAAGGACTTAAAAAAGCCAATGATAAAGTTTGTTAAAAGACTCTATGAAGTGATCCCATGGTGAGAAATGTACCTTCAATGCCTTAAAAATGGCTCAGCTATGAAAAGACACATACACAGTCTATCTTTTTAAATTGTGGAAAGCTAACATCAGGGGTGGCAAGGTGTTCTACAGGATTGGTTGTTTAATTATTGATTATATAAATGGGAAAACACTATAAATCTATTACTAAGTATTGCAACAGTGAAGGAAAGCAGTAGTGAGGCTGAAGAGAAAAATACTGCAAATTTCCTAGGACACAAAATTATTTCAACTAATTAGTGCTACTGAGGATTGAAACTTGTCAGGTCTTAAGAAAAGAACAGAAGTTTCCAACTTTGATTCACTGCTGACGTCTGCCCACCGTCATGTACAACAGTGAGATCAATCTGAGTTACCCATGCACTTCACTGCCTTCCAGTTTAACTGTACATGTTGTTGTGGTTGTCATTGTGGGAAGTCCAACAGCATCCTTGGTTATTGTGCAGAGATAAGCCAACCGCACACGGGAAGCTAAGTGGAGGACACCAGATGTAGAGGATGTACGCCATTACACAAGCCCGTACGGCTCTGAGGCAATCCCGTTTCTGTCTCTTTTTCCTTAGCATGTAATAAACAGTCGAGCTGCCCCAGAGCAGCTTTTTGTAATCCCCAGTTTTTGGATTTCGAGCACAATTTATAGTTCTTTATTTAGAAAGATGGGTTTTCAGAAAGCCACGATTAGGTAAGGCTGTTTTTTTTACTCTCCAACTCTGTACTCCGGCTCAGCTCTGTGGCTGAGCCTATAGGTGCACGTGTACAGCAGGAGGGGAAGCAGAGCCAGGGCGAAAACATCACGACCGTGGGACTTCCCAGCTGCGTGGATCTGCACTCTAGTGGCTGGATGTCTAAGCATTGGCAGCAGAATAACGTTAAAAATAATACAAACTAAACAAGTTAAAAGAGAAGGGGAAAGGCAAAGCAATTCACTTGTCTTTCTGAGGCACGTGTTTTTGGAGCCCAGGAAGCAGCGTGTTCACACACCTGTTCTGGGCCTTTTAGCCTGAAACCCCGGGAGGATCCTTGTCCACCTCTCTGCTCTCTTTTGCTTTTTACATAATCAATATATTCCTACTGTCAGAGGAAGCGTGAAACTCTTTGACTAAAAAAGCTGCCCTGCATTAACTGTCTTGAGCTTAAGGCAGTTTTGTTACTTGAACTGAGGAATTCACCTTAAAATAACAGCATGGTATTTCCCCAGAGAGACAAAAGCCAAAGCTTGATCTGTCATAACTAATAAAGGCAGAACTTTGTCAGTCAAACAGTCAGCAAAGACCTCAGGGGGAAGGGAATTAATGGGATTTATTAACGTGTTACTGTTGCCGGAACATGTGCCCTATACCACTGTTGAATTAAAACGTGCCACGGCATCCTTGCAGAGTGACGCTTTTTGTTGCATTTTCTTTTCTGCTGTTAAAACCTTAAAAAGAAAAAATCATTGATTGCACTGAAAATAAGTCTCCTCATTAAGAACGGCTGAAACAATGCACGTCAAGTGAACATTCACCTAACCTTTACTTATATTTGGGATAACAACACAACTCTGATTCGAGATAGTATAGATAACTGCAGCTGATTAAATTATTGTTTGGTTTTTTTCTCTCATACTTATTGGTTCACAGTACTGAATGGTCACTTCATATCATAGCTATTTTTGCTAATACAAAAAATGTGAAAATGTTCTTTTTATCTAAAACAATAGAGCTTAGCACATAAATTGTTTACATCCAGGAACTTCTGTGTTTTAATAATCCTGTTTTCAAATGTTTCAAAGTGCAGCAGACTCCATCAGAACTGCGTGATTTATGTGACGAAAACTGATGCCAAAATATGCGTTCTAACCCTATAGTGTGACTTTATTCATCTGAATTATTCAGGGCATTCCTATGAATAAGAAATACTTTTTTCAAAAGACGAAATGAGTTCATGAATGCACCTAACTATTAGCTATGAAGAAATGTAATGCGCAGTATTCTATGTCATGGATAAATTATCAGGTCCCAGAGAATACATTTTCATGTTCAGTGTCGTTCAGATTTCCTCATTTCTTTCGAAGTGTCAGAAGACTTCTGTGACAAAGCTGTAGTTCAGAATTTTTCCAGGTATATATAAAGAAAATAAGAACTGTACACACATGTGAGACACTTCAGTCTCATGAGAGGAAATTCTTGCAGCATTTCCTGGGCAGGATCAAGGACTACTGCAAATATTTAGCAATAGTAGTGGAAATCGCAAGAGAACAGACTGTCTGGCACTTTGTATTTTAAATAAACTTTGGGTTGAAACTAAACTTTGAGGTGAATATCTGAACGGGTGTATTATCTCTATACATCACGCTTAATCAGAAAGCTCTATAAATAGCTTCATTAGACACTACGGTATAAAAAGTCATGTCCTGATCCTAAGAAATGTGAATCCTACAGCTGGTCCTTGTTCAGGCTACTGGGTCTTTTGCATTTAATTTTAAGGACAGCCTGTCAGTCAATGCTATGAATCAGCAAAACACAGAAAATAAGCTCTACCACTTTTTAGGAAGTCACCTCTATCCATAAGATCTTGACACCCCTTGCCATTAAAAGGGCTCTGCAAACACTGAGTGTGCGGCTGACCCTGTACGCAGGTACCTATCCCTTATCCCTGAAAACTGCCCGGAGAATTGTAGTGTGACCGCTCGTGCAGGTGAAGTTGAGCATCTTTGGAACGCCTGCAAATAAAAGGCCGCAAATGGTCTCACTTCTCTTAGAAGAAAATTAAGATATTCACAGCTCCTAACCAGCTTACAAGAGATAAACTAAAGTCGTTTCTCACTGTGTTCTCTCGTAGCACGGACCAGAGAAGGTACATTTCTCCATCAGGAAGGGCTTCAGGCTCCTGTAGGTGTTTACGGGAGGGAGGTGTCCGTGCTCTTCTCTCCCTGCCGTGCCTCCGAGACCCTGCTACAGCCGGTGGCAGCACCCGCTCCTCAGTCGGGGACCTGGGGTGGGCTCCACCTCACTGCCGGATGCACTGGCACACATCTGGAGAGCAGGTTTTGTAACTCTTAAAGGGGGTGAGAAGGGGATGGTGTGCTCTTCTGCCCAAACAGGAGGCATTATAAGATCAAGGGTATGTGAACCAGGCAGGAGCTCCACCTCTCCCGGCTCTGAAATAGAGTCATCCACACAATGCAGCGCTCATTTCGCCGTATGGGATTTCCAAAAAGTCGCTGCAATAATTTAAGTTGCTGCCATTCACTTGTTAGGATTCAACCCTGCGGCCCGAGGAGACTTCGCTAGGCAGGGCGGCACCCCGGGGTGCCCAGCCCTGCGGCTGGGCCGCCCGACGTTAGGGGGGCGGGCGGCAGCCTCAAGGCCTGTGTTTGAAGCCGCCCTGGAGGCCGGCACAACCGACTCAGCAGATCGCTTCTGGCACCTTTAGGTTCCACCAGGACACTGAAATCAAGTAACTGGAAGGAAATTCAAGGCTAAGGAGATGAAGTTCCCAGAAGCTGGCACACAGTGGTGGAACTCACAGGGGATAAAAAATACTCTTGTCTTCTGTCATTACCAGCACTTAGTACCAGTCACATTTTTTTTTCAACTGATCTTTGCTTCAGTGCTATAAAAAATTCTGCACACACCATATCATCCCTCCGCATGGCCACTCAGCCACACAAACCTTACCAGGGACAAACCAGTCACCCCAAGCACAACTCTATACTTTAACTGAAATGCTACTCGAATAAATTGGGAAAGGAGATTAACAGAGGCACCGATCTTGTAGTTTCTGTTGCGAAGAGGTGGGGTGCTTCCACATTTGCACATAAATCCCAGTTGTGAAAAATATGTGAAGTATAATCACATGAAAATATCCTGAAAAAAGATAAAAACTGGAAAGTTGTTTCCAAAAACTCAAGTTCCAGAGTAATGAGGTAAAATTACCTCTAATTAAATGGAGACAATGCGGTCTCAGGAGAAAACCCCCAAAGTTTATATCCCGTATAAAGATCATCTGAAAGTTGATGAGAGAACTGAAGTATCAGCCCATGGTCTGTAACAAAGGCAAATACAAACATGGTGTATTTTTAACTGGAACAGCATATTCAGGGTGGAGGTAGAGTAGATCTTTATTGGAACACAAAAGAAATGTACAACTTAAGGAAAACCTATTCACATGGATGTGTTTTTGCCACAGGTGGGAAGATATCTATTAATGGTCTTGTAGTGTGTGTATTACTATGATATCAACTAAAGGTTAACTAAATTACCTGATTGGTTTAAAGCTGTTCTGGTATTTAGTTCCAATATTTATTTCAAATGTATTTCATTATTTCAAGTGATATGTACTAATCAGTTTGTGGAAAACAGATATCAGGAAATACATAAAAGAAGAAAAGGCTTCTATGGAGAGATTTTTTAATACACTGCAGGCAGTTTGTGACTCCATTTCTCCATGTTGTGGGTTTCAAATGGATTTCTCCTCTCTTGTTTTCTAATAGATTTCTGTGCTGAAACTCAGAATAACCAAGATTTCAATAGGAGCTGATGTTTGGACTGTAATATTCTCCTGCCTGTTTTGCTGTCCTTTTTATTAATCTGGGGTGAGGTGCTGGATATTTTATTTTAGAAACTTATCCTCAGCACAAGGCAGCTTGTACTTCGATCTTCTCTGTCTCCTCCATGTAAGACTGCAGTAATATCACACAGGATCACTAGGTTGGAAAGGACCTTCAAGATCATCAAGTCCAACCATATATTGAGAATAATTTGGAATATTCAATAACAGTTTAAAAATTTATGCAAGTATCAACTGAATATGTGCACAAGATAATAAAATTACTTCTGTAATCCTTCAGGACACCATTATGGCCTAGTTGCCAGTTAGGCTTTTACTGGGGGAAATGCCCCGGTGCTCCTGCAGAGGTGAAGGTGTTAAATTTTCAGGGCTATTCTGTTAAGTCAGACACCTTGCATTGGGAGGAATGACATGCAAAACATTTGTTAGCTCTACTTTTCACGCTGATTTTGCTATTAATTATAAACGCTTTCTGAGAGATTGGCTAGGAATTGATGAAAAAATAGGTGGAAACCAAAGGCCAGGCACGACATTGCTCACTACAGGCTGAGGGGAACTGGTCAGACCAGGGGGTCCTGTGGGTCCACGGTGTCACTGAGACTGCTAAGGCAAGTGGAAGTTATTCACTGTTAATAATAATTAGTCAAAAGGAAGGGTTTTTTTAGATTAAGTCTATAAAGGGTGTAGGTTTGTGTGTGTGTTTTATTATTCTGAGACCCTGTGTGTCATGTTTTACCCCCAGCCAGCAACCAAGCACCGCGCAACCGCTCACTCACCCCCTTCATAGTGGGATGGGGGAGAGAACTGGAAGAGTAAAAGTGAGAAAACTCATGGTTTGAGATAAAGACAGTTCAACAGGTAAAGCAAAAGCCACACACGCAAGCAAAGCAAAACAAGGAATCCATTCACCACTCCCCACGGGCAGGCAGGTGTTCAGCCATCTCCAGGGAAGCAGGGCTCCATCACGTGTAATGGTTTCTTGGGAAGACAGACGCCATCACTTCGAACGTCCCTCCACCCCTTCCTTCTTCTTCCCCCAGCTTTATATGCTGAGCATGATGTCATGTGATATGGAATAGCCCTTTAGTAAGATGGGGTCAGCTGTCCCAATGCACCTACTTTCAGGTATTTCATTCACTTTGGTGAATTTTATTCACAGGACCTAGTAAGAAACAGCCATGCACTCTGAAACAACCAGCTATGTTAAATATAATGCAGGTAGACAAATTATAAACATTTTTTCCATACGATGTTCCTTATGCCTTGCACGTAAGCTGTATGCAATTTTCTCCCATAATGCCTGGTCCTAGGAAATAGTTGGTGCTTCAAGGGGCAAAAAAAGTTGGAGAGTCCCCTGAAGTCCTGACAGCCAGGAGATGGGTAGTTCTGCTTCCTGCCACCTCCCCAGCTGCCTTTCGGAAGAGATCTCACTGGCGAGAGCAAAAAAAAAAACCTCCAGGCTGTCTCACAGCCTGGCAGGCTGAGCTCCTGATGCCACTAGGACTTCCCTCCCTCTTGATCCTCTCTTTCCTTAAATCAAAATCTTAAATAAAAACAGCCCTGGAAATGAGTCACCCTTACAGTGCCTAGGAGTTCACATACACTTAAGCTTATATGTAATGTAAAGCAAAAATGCCAGCAGTTAAAAGCTGTTATGTGAAAGTTGAAAAGAAAAAAAAATTACAGTAATGTTTGTTCTGTAGAAAGAATTAGCAAATTTTTTTTTGCTGCCACCTCTTAAACAAACTTCTCGGTGCCTCTTAAAACTCTTTGGACTATTGCTATGAGCAGTATTGCTTAACACATCATACATTAAGGAACAAAACCTCATGTGAAAACATAGCTCCATTCAGATTATGCTTTCATGCATCAGAAAAATTATTTTAAAAGGTTTTTGAGCCCTTCTGAGAATTGACTTGATTCCTATGTCATTTTGCTCAGCCGTGCAAACAAAATCTCTTAAGAACAAGGCAAGGTCTAATTGGCATACTTAAAAATTCTTAATTGTGACTAGGAGACAGCAGTGTATTTTAAGAATATGGTTTCAAAGAAAGAACAGTGTTTTTTTTTTTTCTTCAAGAACCATTATGGTAGTTAGTTATCTCTTTGAAAACTTCATGGAAACTTTTGGAGATTAAATTGTTCTGTTGCCCCAGAAGACATAAATTACTAAAGTTTAACTCATCAGATGTAAAAATATTGCTGCTTTGTGTGTTCTTGAATGTTTCAGTGAGCCCAGTGCATAGCCAGGTTTCGGGAAAGGATTTAGGTTCTTGTTTTCCATGAGTAATAGTATTGAGAATAGGACTGAAGACCTTTCATAGTTTTGATGAAAGAAAAATGCTTCCATAGTATCTCCATATCCAGTCAGAAACACACGCATATAACTGTAATGGTAGTGATGAACAGACAGTTTCGTGGTGCTATTTCAGGCATTTGTTTGCCTGTAAAGTCAGATTTTCTTATTGTCGTGAGAGGCTTCCACCTCAGATACCTTCAGTTGTATGAAGGTCAGGAATCTTGTCTAGGAGAGCCAAGAAGACCAGCCATGTGTCTTGCCCTGGGGTGGGTGTCAGAGCACTTCCCAATGGTGAGCCATCCCTCCCCTCCTGCCACCGCTGTCCCTCCATGACCCAAGACTGGATGCCTAGCTATCAGCAATAGAAGTTAAATGACATACACTTAACCCCATGAATCCAGCTTTATGTCTTCACACAATCTGCTATTAACACCTACACAAATGTTGCCTTATTTTTTTAATTTTTAAATTTGTTTCATCGTAAAGGTATTGGTTTTAAGTATTACTTTTTTTTTTATTTAGTTAGTTTGAAGGATAGTGCCTCAGATTGTTGGAAAAGGATTTCTCCCTGCTGTTGTCTGACATAAACCAGAATTTCTTGTGTGAAATAAGGCTGCCTTCTGGTTGTGATCTGGGTTGCAAGATCCAGGCTGGTCTCATCCAATTCCCCCAACCTACTGGTGTCTCATGACTGTACCTGTCCTGCTAAATCATGAGGTGCTTTCAGGGTTAAAGAGCTAATGGAAGTTGCACCCAAGTATTCACAAAGAAAATTTAAAATTGCAGGTGTATTACTCTAGAGTAAACACTTTCAATTTGCAAGTCCCCTAAAACATTCCTTGTACATTCCTGTGTAGGGAGTTTAAGCCTATTGTGAATTGGTGGATTTGTTTGCTTTTATTATCTTTCACAGACTCCTTTGTATTAGTCTAGAGACTTCCCCAAGGGCCCACAGATGGATGGTTGAAAAAACCTCTCCAGAGTAAAACAGAAATTCTGTGACCTCAGTTTCACAGTTACACTGGATTTTATTTCTGATGCAAGTGATTTTCAACAGCATGAGTCAAGGGAAGACTTACTTATATGGAATACAGGCACAACCAAGACAAATATATCTGGCATGTCCTAAAGAGATAATGGGTTTGGTTAACACAGAAATTAAGCTTTTAAGTCTGTTATCAGGGATGAACAAGAGGAGAAGATTTTGTGAGTTTTGTGAATTATAAACTTCTAAACAGGTAACAGCTCACTGGAATAGCTGAGATGTTTGAGATGTTTGTTGGAAGAAGACAAAAAGTGACAAATATTATAAGCAGAACAAAAGAGACATAGAAAAACTTGCAAGAGAAATTAAATTTATTATGTGGAATAAATATCATAAGTCATAATGTTGGAAGGGACATTCAGATTTTCCCACTCAGGCAGATTTATTATTCCTTCTGCATGTTATACTAACTTTCCTGAAGAGCTTGAATAGTCATTTCAGTGCTCTGCACATATTAGAAAGTTTTTCCATATATCCAGTTTAATTCTTCTGTATACTATATATCTCTTTTACTAGCAAAATATTTTTCTTTTGTTTTTCTTCCCATACTTAAAACTAATCACACCCTTCTAACCACAGCTGACTTTTGTCCTCTTCCTGTCCCTCCAGTACTGAAAAAAGTCCAAGACGCTTCTCTGCCTTTCATAAAAATGGCATTTCACAAATTCACACAAGCTTTCTAACTCTAATTCTAAGCAGAAATCCACTTTCATCAGTTCTTTTTCAGTGAAAGCAAGATTCTGCTCAAAGACCAGTAGCCCCAAGGAAGAGGAAGGGAGGAATTTACAAGCTTCCAATTTATGAAGAAAATTTATAAAGAAGGACATGAAACGGATTTAGGCATCTTTTCACTATTCTAATAAGAAAAGTCATGAAGCTTATGAATCTTTGGAGGACATAAAATAAAAAATAATCCTTTAGGGGTATGACTGCCTTTCACAGTTTGCATGTAACTTTAATAGGAGTCAAGAATAAACTGGGATAAGGAAATAGATGTATCAGAACAGAGGGTTTTAAAAGTCCTTTTCCTGGATCATAAACCTCTTTCTAACATTTTCAGTTATTGCAATGTGTTAAATATAGTAGTTCTTACTTGAAGACTACATGAGGTTTTTGCAGGCAATTATTTCTCTCCCTTGTCATTAACTCAGAAGATATTTGCCGTACTAAACAAGAGGCATATGCTGCACCGTAGGTGTCCTGTATGACAGTGAGAAAGCTTTGCTTATTGAGTTGCTCTGGTAAACAGGTCCAGGGTTATCAGTAATAACTGAGAAAATAAGCAGGATAAAAAAGAGAGGTGTCTCACAAAGAATTGCAAAAAGGAACCTTCAGTCTGTATAGGATGAAACAACATACACATAAGTAACATAGCACTCTGAGGGTCTGTGAAGTTTTTCCCCTGTGAATTTTTCCTTCCTTTTAGAAGAAAGGAAGAAAGAAAGATGAAAAAAGAAAAGAGTGGAAGATCAGCAGCAACAGAATAGGATACGTCAGACATAAAGAACATATCCCGGTGTGACTTACTGGGGAGAAGTGAGGGAGAAACTTTCAGGAATTGCTGGCAAATTGTTCTTCCGTAGCACGGAAATGGATGCCGAGTATTGCCTTAAGTGAGTTTTCTGTCTCAAATCTACATTAATTCCTTCCACTTCATCTTTATAGGCTAGCAATGATGCATTCAGTAATTGTCCCTTAAAGTGGTAAAACATGAGGCACAATGACAAGAAGGGCAGGATCCCAGGGACAGGCAGCTGGGTTTTGCGTTCTAGATTTCAAGACGTGCTAGATAAATGTTTTTCACTCCTAAAAGTGTGTCTTAAGACCCCAAGACAGCATCAGTATTTTTGAGGAATGGGCCCCTGTGAGCCTCATGAGGTTCAACAAGGCTAAGTGCAGGGTCCTGCACCTGGGTTGGGGCAACCCCTGTGTATTGGGTTTGCGTGGCAAGGATTTGGTAGTGGTAGAGCAGATCTCCACCTGCACCCGGGGAGGACCCCACGCTGGAGCAGGGGGATGCCCGAAGGAGGCCGTGACCCCGTGGGCAGCCCACACTGGAGCAGGGTCCTGGCAGCACCTGCGGGGACCCATGGAGAGAGGAGCCCAGGCTGGAGCAGGTTTGCTGGCAGGACTTGTGACCCTGCGGGGGCCCCGGGCTGGAGAAGCCTGTTCCTGAAGGACGGCACCCGTGGGGGGACCCAGGCTGGAGCAGTTTGTGAAGAACTGCAGCCCGTGGGAAGGATTCACATTGGAGAAGTTCGTGGAGAACTGTCCTCCGTGGGAAGGACCCCACACTGCAACAGAGGAAGAGTGTGAGGAGTCCCCACCTTGAGGACGGTGGAGTGGCAGAAAACATGTGGTGAACTGACTGCAACTCCCA